>NC_081409.1:457928460-458238599 GCF_030272615.1 Cryptomeria japonica | reverse complement strand
GATTTGATCAGTTTTTCAGTCACCAAAGCATGGTGTCACGTGGGTTCATTGACTCGAACGACACTATGTTTGTGATGTTGTTTGGGTCAATGGACCTGGATGACACCTTTTCTCTCTTACCATTGCATTGATTTTTGTTTATTGCATTGTCTTTCCCCTCGTGGTGTTGGGTGGGGTCGTAGGCCCACCACACACCATAGTTCACATTAGTGCGTGGCAGGTTTGCGACCCCACCCCACAACGTGAATATGCCATACACTTTGAATGCAATGTTTTTGTTACCTCTATGGTGTGAGGTGGGGCCATAGGCCCGCCATGCACCACACTTTGCAATGGTGCGTGGTGGGTCTATGACCCCACCTTGCACCATGTTCACACTATTATACCCTTCACAATGTAATACCAAAGCATGGTGTATGGAGGGTCTACAACCTCGCCAAACATCGATGCTTATACCATGCCTTCCATTAGGTGTAAGGCAGGGTTATAAACCTGCCCTACACCAATTTGTAAAGTTGCTAAGGTGCGTGGTAGGGATATAACCCCGTCTTACACCTAGATTTGCTTTATGTTTTATGTTTTCTTAAGTGTAATTCAATCTTATAAACCCGAATTACACTGGATTTTGCATTTCCTCAAAAGTGTAATTTGGGGTTATAAGCCCAAAGTACACCTTTTTGCCACACTTTTTCATAAGTGTTTTTTGAGCTCATAAACTTAAACCTCACTTATCACACACATGTAAATGGGGTTTTTAAGCTCGGTTTACCTCAGAACTATCAAGTTACAATGAGGGTTTTTAGAAACCCTAAATGGCTTCAAATGCATCATTTTAAGTAGATTGATCAATTCAAAATGAATAAAATGGTCAATCAGTTGCACTTCTACATTACTGATGATTTTGTTGTCACAGTGTTGCCATTATACAAATGACAAAAGCTTCTCCAAGAAAGAAGGCGATGAAGTTCAAGAAACATGATCCCCATCTGATCTTCCCACCTTCATCAGTCACATCCAATATAGATCATATAAGGGATACACAAATAGGTCATGTTGACCTATCTGAGTTTCTAAAGAGGGTTGAGAAAAATTCTTCCTACATCAAAATGAAATCTATTATCAATAGTGGAATCCATCCAGTAGCGGATTTCCTCGTGTCTCCTCAAGACCCTGAGTTTGTCATGGCAGTTGCAAACCACTTTGACCCAACAAGTAATAGTGTAAAAGATGAAACTGAAAAGAAGTTGATCAGGTTGGATGAGGACTTCTTTGACACTATCTTTAAGTGTCCCAACATCAAAAAATATTCAGACAATACAATGCAATCAGCTCTAGCCTACTATGACAAATTTTTTGATAAATGTAGGCGGAACATGAATGATAATTGGTTGAAGACCCCAAGGCCTACTATTTCTATATGGCTAGAAACTCTTCCTAGATGTGACTTCATTGAAGAAGTTAATGATTTGATAACTCTCTTGAGGGTGAAAGGTATTCCCACTTCCAACACCTACTATAAGTGGATGTATCAATGCATTCATGTTATCAGACAAAATAATGAAAATATATTCTAGGGAAAACAAATTAGTGATGCAATTTGTGAGTAGCTTACCGAGGTGCCTACCACTCTTAAGTTCTACATGATGTCCTACTTGGTGTACGCTGCAACCTCAATGATACATTTTCTAGGTCTATTCGCAAGAGGTGATAGAAGGCAAGTTTCTATGCACGAGTATTACTCCTAGTTGATACTGAAAATTGGTCAAAATCATTTTCAAAGGGTGAATGATGCTTTCTTCGGATACTATATGTGTATGCTAAATAAGAATTTATAAAATAGAAGGGTATTTGATCATGCCTGGGAGGGGGTGAACTAATATGGATGCATCTTCTTGCAATTTCCAACCTTTACATATGTCAGGGCTTTGTGTTTCAATGGCAAGCCTTTCATGCTCCCTAGATATCACTTAGACAAAATTGTGTTGATGGAGCTAGCTCATCAAATGGTGGAAATTCATGAGGCCCAATCTAGTTCTCATAAAATAGGTTTGAAGTTTTCTCTTACTATTGGCTGATATTCTATCAATTCAATCTTCAAGGCTAGAGCAATGGAGGAGGAAATGAGAAGAGTAACTACGAAGTTCCTCAAAGCTAGAAAGGACTTTGATTACAGAGGGATGAGAAATAAGATGAAGAAGGCATATGTTCATGTGGATCGCATTGAAGATGTTTGGGTTGACTATTGGATTGAGCATGATGTAAGGAAACTTGATTATTGTTGGTTAATAGTGGATGAAAATCAGGAAGTTCGACCTCGTTGACATCTCAGATGACCTAGAGGATCATGGTAACATCCTAGACATTACCTATGTTGATAATAAAGTCCCTTCTATTGATTTTCCTCTCATCCAATGGTCACAAAAGGAGTTCACATCTATCCCAGATAGATGTCAAAGTAATCTTACGAATACAAATGTATGGCTCACAAACAAGGGCATTCAATTGAAACCCTTCTCATCTGGCTTCAAAGATGACACTGCTGGTCTAGTTGGAAAGAGACCGGTTAGAAATTAGAACCAAGAATAAATAGGATCCTTCTACTACAGCGAATGCTCCCAAATTGAAATTCATAGTTGGAACCAAGAAAGGTAAATCTCAAGGAGAGCCATCAACCTCTAATATTCATGAGAGACAAGAGTCTGAAGTACTAGATGAACAATTGGAAGATGAGCATCCTGATGCAAAACTAATAGATATCGACCAAATAGAAGAGGGTCAGGAAGATGATAAAGAACAAGGTGAATTTGATGAAGAAAAAATACCACAAGTAGATAAGTCCTTATCCCAGGTACCTCTTTCTTCATCTATGATGCAAGCTCCTATTTCTACTTCTGAGTCAAAACCTCCAATGGTCACTTGTACTTCTCCCACCAATGTTCTTCATGTTTCTTCTACTAGCGCTAGTGAATATACCCTAGATACTCCTCATGAAAACATTGAGAATGTTTTCTTTGGTTTTCCCAAATTGTCTGAGGTGTTTGCCACCATGCTAGATGATTTTGACAAGTTTATGATTGAGTCTTCTCCTAGGTCAAATGAATCATCACTTGAAAATCTTACCAATGTTGTCACGATGACGTCTCCTATTGTAAAAACCATTGTTCAAGATCCAATCAATCCTTCTCAATATGTAGTGGTAGGTGAGGATGATGATTTAACTTTGCCACCATGGTTATTTTCCAATGCACCCAAGAGAAAGAAGCAAGTAGTCTCACCTGAAGATTCTGATTTCTGTCAACTTGTTCTCGTCAAACCTAAGACTACCAAGAAAGATAAAACTCTGTCAAGGGTTAAGGTTGACAAAGCAAGGCACAAGTATGTTGAGGTTGTTATTCCTCCCCTAGACACGAATATTGATAAAATTTAGGAGTCACGCTATGTGATCCATGGGATTGAGCTAGGGAAGCAAACTCATGATTCAAACTCATAGGATGCTCAGTTAGCTTTAGAGGCCTTAGTATTTAGATACAACGAAGATAAAGAAAAAAAGGATCAAATGAAGGCAGTAATTGAGAAACTCACTTCAATTCTCATCAAAGTAACTAAGTCCTTAGAAGCTATTGAACCAGTGGCTTCATCTCTGGATGAATAGGTTGTAAAAAGAGTTGAGCAAGCAACATCATGAAGCAGGGCCATAGGGGAATGGATGTATAGAATGTTGAGTCAAGGTACACGACTCATAAGCTCAACTTGCACCATTGTTAGTAATCTTGATGATGCGAGAATAGAGGTGGACAACACCATAGAAGCCTTCTCCAAGGAACTTAAAACATAAAAGAAATAATTTGAAGCTTGGCTAAAGTTTTAGGACTTTGATCTAGATGATCTCATCCAAAATGGTGTTATCCCTTCATGACGCATGTATGTTGAGCAACGAGAGGCTCTGTAACATCAAATGAATATTATAGAGCACCTAGTCAAGGACATGAGGAAAGTTTTAAAAGAATGTGCAGGTAAGAAGAAAGAAATTATCGATAAAATCTCTGAAATTCCATGTGCTTTCCTTGATGAGAATGAAAAGGTCCTTGATGTTGATGAAATCATTAAGGAGTTCAGTTTGCTTGTGACTATTGAAGTTGATAGAGAGGACTTCTCTTTGTACTCAATTGATAGATTGGTTAATGTCCAATTCATCTTGGATTTTATGGATTCACTTTTGAAGAAACAAAAGAAATGTTGCACCAACTTAGAGGATTCCATCACCAAGGTCAAGATCATCACCAGCCATACCCAGGGACCCGATGGAGTTCAAATGAAGAACACCTTACAAAATTTTGAGGAATTCCAGAAGAGAGAGTCAACTTGAGGAAAATGATACTTAGTCATTTTCATGTTTGAATCCTAGTGGCATTTTGTTATGGCAATCGACACCTCAGGTGTCATTTTGTATATGCTCATGTGCACGTGTTGAGTGCACAAGTCCTAAGTGAAATCAAACTCTTCTTTTGAATTAGTCTTAGAATTAGTTATAAATTCTCATTTTCATGTTGCACCCCTCTCCAATATATATGAGGGTTATTATTGGAATAAGGATCTTTTTTACCATCATGCACTAGTACAAATATGGCAAATAAATGACCAGGTGACTAAAATTTTTAGTCATGACAAGTAAAAATGATCAAATTCTAGTCATTTTTTTGCAACACAACTATAAATGACTAAATAAATGACCAACTTGGTCATCGAGTATGAAACAAAACTAAATAATTAGTCACGAAAAATAAAAATGACTAAAAAAATGACTATTACTCCTCTATTACAACTAAACATCAGGTTTATGCTTGGACAAGAGTTATATATATGTATGTATGTATGTATGTATGTGTGTGAGGGAAAAATGTGCGTGCAAATACAAAGGATAAAAGATAAACTAATTAACCAAAACAAGCCATTAAACTCAACACTTCAAGATCAAAATGGTAAAATCAAAGCAAAAACACAAAGAAAAGCTACGCAAACCCCAAGTCCATGCTTCGATTTGATTATTTCGCGATTGGATGTGAGCTCATGACGTTGACTTGGATGCTTGATTATGCTCCATGATTTTATTTGATGTTAATACAAATGATAATGGATGTGTGAGTGTGAGTAGTGATTTCGGCATAGTAACGATGCGTTGAATGAATAGTCGATTTGAGAGGATTTGTTCTAAAAATGGAGGGATTAAATAGAATATGAGAGGAAGGAGAGGGGCTGTGAAGAGGAGACACTTGTCCTCCAAAAAGGACAAGTGACTCAACTGGAAAGAAAAGGAATGACATGTGTCCATGAGGACACATGTCTATTTTGGGCAAAGCCACCCAAAATAGGATATTTTCCCCAAAAAGGGGGAAAAGAGGTTAGGATGTGCACATATGGAGGTTAGGAGGAATAGGATAGGGTTGGTTGGGAGGTTTGGAGGGTGACTAGGTTAGGGAAGGTTAGGATAGATAGGGCTGGTTAGGACAAGGGTTAGGTTAGATGGGGGGTTAAGGTTAAGAGCCATGCTCTCAAATGAGATAGAGAATTAATTAATTGATTGATTTAATTAATCAAAAGGGGGGAAAATGACATTAATTAATTAGATTAATTAATCAAAGGAATAGGATTGGGGGATTAAATAATTAAGAATTAAATAATTGGAAGAAAGGGGATTAATTAATTAGGTTAATTAATTAGAAGAAAAGGAATTGGGGATTAATTAATTGGAATAATAGGATTGGGGGATTAATTAATTAATAATTAATTAATTAGAAGAATATGATTTAAATTTGATCAAACTAATTAACCAATTTTAGGTGTCTACATTTTGCCCCTCTTCGTGGTGGCGCTAAAATAGTGTCAGTGCGAAGAAAAATAAAATACCTAAGAGTGAGGAAGAAAAAAATACCCTAGGCCCGACGAAGGAATGAGTAGGGATGCCCTCTCGAGAGGGTGCATGGGGAAAAAGGAATTGTGTGGCATCTCGAAAGAAACATTGCCCCAGTGGACAGGATAGAAGGAAAGAAGTAGAACAGGAAGGGGAGAAAAAAAGAAAATGCAATGGATGATATGGATGAAATGATCATGAGCTTGAGCACCTGCGAAATAGGATGCCATGTACAGAGCACTTATTTTGATTTAGCAATGTCTGTGAGTCACCAAGGTATGAAGAAACAGGGTGGAATTTCACAACCAATGCATGGATTGACACATATAAATAGACACACAGGCTTATCTAGCACCACAAAGAGTACAGAGACCCTGCAGGCAACTGTGCTAGAAGAATCACAAGCAAAAGATGTGCCCTAGTGTAACATGAGATGACATAGACCTCATGAGGGTACAACAAGGGACAAATCCAAAAGACACGCCAAGCAAAACCAAAAGCAACAAGATCACATCCTGAGCCTTGTTGTTCCTAGCACACCATGATATAAAATATCGTGGCGACCAAGAGGAAACATAGCCCTTAGGAGCTTAAAAAGATAAACAAAGATAAAAATGAATCAAAGCCAACATGAGTGTCTCAAATGTATTTTTCCAAAAGGATAAGTGATTGGATGAGGATTGGATGATGTCTGACTTGAGGAAGGATACATCCTGCACAAACTGATGATGGGTGTTGGTGAGAAGGATACATCTCAAAACAACACCAGGATAAAAGACTAATGATGATCGACAAAAGGATCTGATAGGATCACGATGACAAAGATGCTCAAGGATGATTGTTGAAGAACCAACTAGTAGGATATGATCTCGAAGGATGGGACCAATGGACGCCTATGTATAGCGACACCCATGTACATGCCACTATATACAAGATGACCTAAGAGAATATGGATGAACAAAGAAGACTCAGGGACAGGCATGATGTTACCCCAGTCAAGACGAAAAGCCATGATAGATTGATGATTGACTGGATTGATTGAAGAGAGAAGAGTGATTGGAAGAAACCCGATGATGATAATGACTAGAGGATTCAATTAGATAGGGGTGATTGTATAATTCAAAAGAATGGATAAGATTGGAATGCAAAGAGGAATTGAGAGGTAAATGAATTGATTCAAAGGTGAGTGAAGTAGGTGTTGTTATGTGGAGCCTAATCAAACTTAGACGTTAAATTTTCCCTACTTCTATTGGCACGGTTTCTCCCCATATTTTTGATGGGGGTTTGGGGGCAGTGCCCCCAAGATGGGGTCAAGGGGAAACTCCACTCACGTGGGGGTGCATCCCATGGGCATGGGGGAGCAACCTTGCTCACGTGGGGGTGCATCCTCGCGGTGTGCGGGGGCATGACCATGCTCACTCGGGGGTGCATCCCCACTCACACAAGGGTACATCCTGTAGGCACGGGGGCACAACCCCGTCAGTGGGGGAGCAACCCCGCACGTGAAGCAACAAAAAGAAAGGGGACAAAGAAGAAAAAAGAAAAAGACAAGAGTGGGGAAAATAAAATTTTCCCCATAGGCAGACGTGGTTGAAATACAAAAGGATGAGGGATTGGATGAAAAGGATTGGAGATTGGATGAAAAGGATGATGGACGAAGGGACAAAGGTAGATGAGGATAAGGATAGGGTAGAGGAACTAGATCATGGATGAAGGGATGGAGGAACAAGGAGATAAGGATTGGTGGGTGGAGATGGAATGAAAGGAGGATGGATTGGAGGAACTAGAAGATAAGGATAGGTACATGAATGGATATGATAAGATAATTGACAGGAGGATAGGAATATCAAGGGAAATTAATGGAAGATAGGTGATGGGTGGATAAGGACTATGAAGGAATGAAAAAGGATGACATGGAAGGGAGGCCAAGAGGTGTCTAGAGCATGCATATACAGTGGCCTTTTCTTTTTCTTTTATCAAGATCTGAAGGAGGATGGAGGAAATGAATTGGATAGGATACGATATGCTGGGTATGATTGACAGATGGAATGGAGAAGGAAATGGCTAGATGTCCAACATAAATTTTCCCCCAAGTGTGGAGAGAAAAAGGATGAGGGGAATTACACATGATGCCTATTTGCCAGGTTTTCATCATGGTACTTGTCCAAGGTGCCTATTTGCCAAGTTTTCACCACTGGACAAATTTTGCTCTTTTTTTGTTTTGGAATTTTCTGATTTTCTATTTTTTTTTTTTTAAAATTTTTTGGGAGGAAACTCATGGATGGAGATAGACGAGGATAAGTCGATTTGGAGGATAGGTGATATTGGGGATGGATGGAGGACTCAAGCATCAAGTTTCTTATCAAGGTAATAGAAGTCCATTTGGAGTGATCACTAGATGTTGGTACAACTTTATTAGGAATGAGTGGATTATGAAAAGGCTTGGATTAGATTGTTTTGATGGGGAATGTAAGGGATATGGTAGCAGAAAGTGTTTGTATGGAAGGAGGGAAAGTGAGTGTGATGGGGGGATGTTGTCAGGATGACACATGTTGCAGAGGATGTGGGATGAGCAGAGGGGAGGTGGATGTAGCATGTGGATATGATGGAGGAATTATGATAGGTAGCTTTGGGACATAAGGACCCAAAATAGATTTAGGATACAGAGGGGAAGCATTTTTAGCTTGTGGGCTAGCAACTTTGGATGCCATTGGAGATTCTTCTGTTGGTTGCATTGCTTCTTTTTCTTTGGGATCCACATTGTTTTTTCTTTTGATTTAGTGGGCCTATGCGGCCTATGGTATTCATTGCATTTTTGTATCAGCTTTAGCACTATTGGAACATGTCTTTTTGGGTGGACATGGCCATCTTTATATTGTTGTGGATTTTTAGCTTTATTTATTTTTGATTTGGCATCCAAATTTCTGCTAGTAGCCTTGGAAGGAGTGTACAAAGGTGTAGGAGATGGAGGGAATATGGGTGAAGTGATGGAGGTAGGATGTTGGATGGAATGTGAGGACATGTGCATTTGTTGATCCTGACTAGGATTGAAAGGACTAGTATGTTTATGATGGGTGGTGGAGATATGGGATTTGTGTATGGAGGGATGAGTAGGAAAAGATGGAGGATAGGATTTTGGGATATAAGGGCCCAAAATGGTTTTAGCATGTGGGGTATTTATGAAGGTAGAATTTGGGATATATGGACCCAAAATGGATTTAGAGGATGAAGGAGGGAGATGGCTGGTTGTTTTAGCTTTATATGATGGAGGAGGAGGATTGTGATAAATGATTTGGAGGAACAATGGGGAGATGCAATGGTGTGTTTAGAAGCATACTTGGATTTTATATTAGTTGCACCAAAATTTTTATTTGAAGTGCTCTGGGATTGTTGGCATATGATGAACTGGTGACAAAGTATGTTGTCATTGATGTCAATATGTGTTCAAGCAGGTACACTGGTATGCACCAATATGAAACTTGGAAGTGATACAGGTCAATCGATATGAAGAGATGTAGTGAATCGGTGTCAGGGTTTCCCTAAATGTGATACCGGTTGGTAGTCTCAGCTCTAGGGTTTCCGGTTTGGCAATCTAGCTTGTGTGATGCAACTGATGATATTCTATGACAAGTTAGCTAAGAAATAAGGATGAGATCGAGATGCCACATCAGTTTTGTGCACGTGAAAGATTTGCTTTAGGATCTTGCATGTGAAGATTGACTGCATTAAATGTCTACCTCGGGAATGAACATTCTTCTTAGCGGTATGAGAAGAAAGCGTGATGGGTTACTGATTTCTATGTGCGGTGAAGAATGGACGATGCAAAATGACTTGTGATCTGTTTGAGATTGTTTCATTCTATGTAATGTGTTTGGATAGTCAGGATTGGACCGCTTGTAATAGTAAACCTAAGATGCTCAAGGTTTAGGGTTTATGTTACCAACCTAATTGTTGTCTATAAGGTCGATGAGTTTTGATATTGTTGTTGTTGGCAAAAGTTGTGTATGTATCTGAGTGATGAGATACTTGCCAGACCAGTGAGTGAAAACTGCAGAGTGTGATTGCAGAGTAGAGGAACTGAAAAGGATCTGTCGTAGAATATAGTTCTATTATCAGATCAGAGTTTTACCTGTTGTCTTCTAACCATTTCAACAGAAGGAAAATCCCTTTGCTGGGTAGCTTTAACAAGCTTACTGTAAATCCTCTAACCAGGTGACTCAAGTTCATTGAGTTCTTTAAATCCTCTAGTGAGGTAACCTTTAACAGGGTATATAGCCATCCCTTAACTGAGTGACCTTTAACAGGATCAGTTCCTAGCAGAACCTTATTGTAAAGTCGTTAACCGGACTAGGCTCCTAATAGAGCGAGCTTCAAAAGAGTTCAAAACAAGCTTGTGGGTATTCATCCCCACTGTGGTTTTGCCCATTTGGGTTTCCACGTGAAAAATCTGTGTGTCATGAGTTGTGCATTTTTCATGTGATGATTAAGCATTCTTTGTTTGAGTGATTATGCATGTAGAGCTAATGGTTATGTTATTGATGATATACCACATGCATATGTTTATGAGTGAAGTAGTTATCAAGTTTTGAAAGTCTTTGAAGTGTTCAGTTTTACCGATTTATGTTGTCTGAAGTCTTACTATTTTTAATCGGTATTGACATGGTTAAGTTCAATAATGAAGACAACCGGTTAGCATTGTTTTAACTTGATAAGTTGCAGAGAAGTTTTTGTATGTACTGATTCATGCCCCCCTCTCAGTACCAGTTAGGGTATTTGTTGTTCATCATTATTCATCAGGGATATGTAACCAAGACCATGAGATCCTAGATGTGCTTTGACATAGATGGGTTCCAAAGTAACTTTCTCATGTAGGGCTAAGCCTTTTCTTTGATAGTTCATTTTTTGAGAATTCTATCTAAAGTAGGATACGTGTTCTTTGGGTAACAAGATGTGAGTCCTTTATTAGATGGAAGGATGGGAAGTTCCTCAACTGGGATAGATGAAGCGGATGGAAGGATGAGAAGTTTCTCAATTGGGATAGATAGAGTGTATGGAAGGATGAGAGGTTCCTCAATGTGGATAGATGGAGTGGATAGAAGGATGGGAAGTTCATCAATTGGGAGAAATGGAGTGGATGGAAGGACAAGAGGTTCTTCAACTGGGATAGCTAGAATGGATGGATGGATGGGAGATTCATCAACTAGGAGAGATGGAATGGATGGAAGGATGGGAGATTCATTAGACTGAGTTTGGATGGCGATATGAGTAGGTAATGGGGATTGCGATGGAAGAATCCCGATTGATGGAAGGTTTTCTACGGTGTTAGGAGGTGGGAGAGGAATGATAGGTGTGGGAATTGCAAGTGAAGTTGGTGGATTGGAGGAGGAAATATATGGTGGAGGATTGTGGTATAACAAAAGATTGTGACTGGTGCCACATGCTTGTTCATGAATGTTCATCACAACAATGTGTGAAGACGGTGCTTGGAGATAATTGAATCGTGGTTTTGGAAAAATAGGTTATGATGTTACTTAAGATTGATATTGTGGAGCATTGACCACTTGTGGCACTGATTGGATGGGTGGGGGCATAGATGATAATGGCATCATGTAGTTCATGCCCCTAGTCATAGCTTGTGTGACAAATGATGGTAGATTAGGATTAGATAAAGGATTGAGAGAGGATGGAAGATTAGATTAGATGGAGAATTTAGATAGGATGGAAGATTAGTCTAGATGGAGAATTTAGATAAGATAGGAGATTAGAACCATATGGAGTGAGATAAGATGGGAGATTAGATCTGGATGGAGAAGTGAGATAAGATGGAAGATTAGAACTAGATGGAGATTCAAGATAGGATGGAATATTAGAATTGGACGAAGAAGCGAGATAAGATTGCGATGTGACTTGGAGATTTGTCTCATCAAGTTGATCAACCATACCCTATTTATCATCGACATAGGGTGAAGTGGAAGAAAATGAGGGATGACCATACTCATCATAGTAGGATTGAGGGATGACTTGGATATATGTGTCATCAAGTTGATTGACAATTCCCTCGTCATCATCAACATAAGGTGACGTTGAAGAAAATGAAGGGCGACCAAACTCATCATAATAGAATTGTGACATGATGATTAGTTGATGAGTTGGAGAGATGATAGATGAGAATGGATGATAAACCAAAGACTAAGATGAGATGGGGACTTAATTTGAAGAGGTTGGAAAGAAGATGAAATTTGATGTTCAATTTTGGATATTTGATGTTCAACCTCTGACGTAGGAAGAAGGAAATGATGGTGCGAATTGGGAGACAAGATATGATGATAGACAATAATCTTGATGCTGGGAGATATGAGACATAAAGTGATCTAACCAAAAATTGACAATATCTGGATGCAAAAGGGGCATAATGACCAAATACCACATGAAGCCAAGAACCAAAGGATACTAATCAAACAAGAATCTAGAGACTCACAAACAAAATAACGCCTAGACCAAGGACATCTAGGACCAGAGAAATGCACAGATAAAGATATCAACTACTGATAATCCAAAGATTTCTACCACAAAGCGGACATCATAATGACAACATAACAACATCGAAAGACCAAGATCAAAATAGATAGATACTGAAAGCTGGTAGACCAAGCAATTTCTAAGACAATGCAAACAACATAACAATAATGCCATGACTTCTAACGATAAGACCACGATAGACAAGTCATAACCACTGAAAGATCAAGAAATGCCTAATGCAATGTGGACAACATAATGATAGTGTAACAATGTCTAAGACCAAGGTCAAACAAGGTGAAATCTAAATGTTGATAGCTTAAGGAAAATCTGACATAACACAGACAACACTTTGAAAACATAATGACGTCTAAGACTAAGATCATAAAAGATGGGTGTAAACTGCCGATAGATCAAGAAATGTATAAAGCAATGAGGACAACATAACGACAGTACAATGACGTCTAAGACTGGGATCACCAAAGATAGATCCTAATTGCTGGGGAAATGTAAGATTATAAATTAATGAAATAGAAATCCGATAGCATAACAAGACTAACTGACAAATCGTGACAAGATAAAGACAACTTTCTATAATAGGCCACAAACCTGGCCTCTAGAACAAGATAGGCAAGACTGAAGAATGCTTGGACAACATAACGACACCAAAAATGCAAACCTATTGTTTCAGGGTGCAAACTCGCTAGAGAAACACATTAGATAGTATAAAAAGCAAACCTGCTAGAACATGACTTAAAAACAACAAGACACGAACCCGCTATAACAAGATGCAAACCCGCTAGAACAAAGAGAAAACCTGCTAGTTGAGAAAATGATAGTGACTATGCTAAGTATGTCAATTCTGGCTGAAATTTGACAACATTCCCACTAATACAAGACTGCAAACCTACTGGAATAGACCACAGACTCGCTAGAACTCACTTGAAACCCACTAGACTGATATTTCGAAAAAAGACTTGACACCAAACACATCAAGCATGAAGATATGACCATAAAACAAATAAAATCAGTTAAGTACAACCTTATGGATAGTCAAATGGTAGTATGTGTTAAATCTCCTAATCATAAAATACCACATCGAACCAGATAGATAGAAGCCTAACAACACTGGCTCCACCCTCGACACACACTTCTTGGGCATGCCAAGCTTTGAATTCTTGGGTAATCACTTCCCAGTGAATTTTCTATCTTGAATTGGGAGGTACATGAGGAGTTTCTTCGGTATGCACGTAACACAACACTTGAGTTAACACATAGAAGGATTTTTGGATACTAAAGAACAATTGGCTTGTAGTGGGGGAACTTTCGGGGTGAATCAGGTAGTCATACATGCGGTGGCTAGCTCATTTAAGAGATATCCCAACCTGTAGAACACAAATTTTATGCATCTACCACACAAGAACTAGGGGATTTTGACTTGCATCAAGACCACAAAGGTATTTGCCTAATGATATTGAGGGAAACCATCGGTATAACACAACGTTACCCGTTGATTTATAACTTTTGCTAAAATCATAAATATTTATATAGTGGACTGAAAGAAAGTACTGCTTGGGTTGTTCTCCCCTCACCCGACCTTATAGGTTACTTGGGGGGATAGGTCATCCTACTTAGAAATTAAAATCAAGCATCGCCAACACTTTTCTCTTGCACCTACGACCATGAGAGCTAGAGGGAGAGGATAGTGTGTGTTTTTGATTAAGGAAAATTAGGTTTTAAGGGACCCAAAACCCGCTTACATAACGAAAAGAAAAGCAATAGAGAAACTAGAGAAGATAGAACAAAGAGAGAAAGGTTGCAAAAGAACAGCACAAAAGACAACAACCAAAGTAAATAAAAGCAAAAGGCCAGTGAGAGACTGGCACACCTAAAACAAAATTACATTTCAGGTGAAAATCTTTAGTCTCTTCTGCATCCTTGAGCAGCATCATCATCACATTTGTTGCCTCTTTCAGGTCTTTATTTTCCTACACCTGTTGAATGCCTTTGGTCTTCAGCTCCAGCTCACTTGCATTTTGACTAGTTCTACGTCTGGAGGAGTGTTGAACAGAACTAGAAGCCAACTCATCATCAATAATCATAGTGTCTTTTTTCTGCTTATCCTTCTCCAGGCAAGCAACCAGCACATTCATGTTTTGAGAGGACACTTTCAACACAGCCAAACTATGCTCCATAAATTTCCTCAGAGCACTCTCAATTTTTTGAATCCGATTGTTTATCAAATCATTATCAGACTCACCCTTTTCTTTGAGAGTCCTCACCACATCCTCCAGGTGCTTCAAAGCTCCCTTTATAATCTCACTTTCTGACCAGTCCAAAATTTATTTTTCATCCTTCGTTGCACTAGTATCCTCTGCATTATCCTCTTTACCTTTAATGTTGATATCCTTAACCAAATTATCAATTTTGAAATCCAGCTCTCTCTGTTTTTCCTGAATGCTAGTGATGTTATCAACCACCCACTTCTGGAAATTGAACATTTCCAGAGTGCTGTTTCTAGCAGCATTCAGAATGGAACCCACATTCTCCATATCCTGGGCAAAATCCTCAGACCTAAGGTTGCCCTCCTCCATATTATGCTAAGAATCATCCCTGTTGTCCAAATCATAGAGATTCTTGTTCGCCTTTGACTCTTCAACATCATCTTTTCTCTGCTCATTAACCTTGTCCCCTTCCTCACCCTCAACCTCCTTCTCCTGCTCATTCTCCACCTCTTCTTCCACCTCCTTCTCCTGCTCCTACTCAAAAACAACCTTCTCTTCAATGTCTTCTTTAGCTTTTTCACTAACCCTCTATTTATTTATAGGAGGAAGATTAGAAGAATCCTCATCCTCATCAGAACCATCATAATCCTCAGAAATATGGGCATTCTCCACAAAGGGATCATCCTTATTAGCCTTAACTTTACCCTTAAGATGCTCATATATTAATAAAATAAGACCTTGGTGAGAAATGGGGTAGGAATTAGGTTTCTTGGCATGGTCAACCAAACTATCATTAAGGGAGGAGGCCGAGTAGAAGGGCAGAGATATCTTAGAGCCATGGTGAAAGAGGTTAAGGATAACAAAGTGGTAATTGTAGACTTTTGAAAACCTACCATCAACCGTAAGATACTCCATTAACACTTTCAACATTTTCTGCTAGAATGATTTTACCTAGTTAGGGAGATAATAGGAATCATTATCCTTTTTGGCGAGCCGAGCCCTTTCTTCTTTGTTTTTGGGGAAATTCTGGATGGCTTCCACTGAGAACTTGCTGTCTCTGTAAAAATTGATGCCATCCTTCTGCAAACCGGTCACCTCAGCCACCAAATCTTCATCCACTTTCCAGGTCTGACCAAACAGAGTAACTCTCTTATTTATCCAGCCCTTGGCAAAACCATAGGAAAAAAACTTCTTTCTCCCATGCAATTTCTCCATATAATCGGTGAAGCCATATCTATGCAACCTTCTCCAAATTTTCTTTTCACCCTTCCAGCTATCACAGCTGGTGGGCTCATTACGGTTGATATTTCCTCCCACAATGTGATAGCTGTTCAAGTCGAAACCCTCAAAGGAGCATAAACTAACCAAATGCTAAAGAACAAAGATGCTGAATTGAAAACCAAGGTAATTTTCTTGTTTTTCAAGTAGCCTTTTAAAACATGCAAATTAACCTAGTACCTAATATGATAAGGCCCTTCACACCTATACTCATTATTGCGACGCCTGAGATAGGTAATCACCTAACAATTCGCCTCACTCCAAAATCTATCATTGAAGTCCGAACCCAGAAAGGTAATAATGAAATTAAGATGTACCATGGATTCTATCATAAAATAATTGCTCACGGGCTCTGTTCTTACAAGTTGACTCTCCGATATAATTAGCATCTTCTGCTAAAATGACCCCCTCATTGGCTAACAAATCGGCTACCCTATTACCTTCCCTAAAGGTATGGGTAATAATCACACTCTCATAGGCATCTAACAATTTTCTAGCATTATCAATGATATTTTGGATATTCCAAGAAGGGGAACTAATACCTTTAATAGCGTGAATTATATTAAAGGAAACCCCCTTCAACCAAATTCTTTTAAAATTGAATCTCTGAACAAGCTGAAGATATTTTAACATTGCCAGAGCTTCTGCCACATGGTTGTTTTGAACTCCAAAGGGAGAGGCAATTGCAACAACACAAAAGCCATAACAATAAGTTTTTGATGACCCCTCCCCATCCAACATCCCCTGGATTTCCTTTAGCTGCACCATCAAAGTTCACCTTAACCCAATCATGAGGAGGGAACCTCCACACCACATTATCTCTTCTACTCTTCATATCAGACTTCCAGACCTTGTGTATCAAATTCCATTCAGTTAGAATGCTTTTCTCATTATCAGTCATGTCAATATAACTACACTGCTTGTTACTTTTGTGAATGGTATTGATGTTTTCTTTAATAGCCCTACAAATCTTTTCAAAAACCACCTGAGAAGAACACATAGTCCCCTAAAAATTCTATTGTTTCTCTCCTTCCAAATATGCCAACAGGTCATAGGAAGAACAAAGGACCAGAGGGTCTTAAACATGGGAAGCTTGGTAGGGAAAATCCAGTGCCAAAGGACTTCCTTAAAACTATTCTGCATAACCCAATCAACTTTCCATTGCATCCACACTTTACCTTAGATTTCCCAGGTAAAAGAATAGTGAATAAACAAATCATCCACAGACTCGACCTCTTTTTGACATAACTCACACCTATTAGGAATCATGAATCCTCTTCGAACCAGGTTATCAATAGTAAGTATCTTGTTGTGAGTTGCAAGCCAAAAAAACATATTAACTTTAGGAATGAGGAATCTATTCCAAACTTTAGTCCATATAGGGTTGCAGGCCTAAGTAGATATTTTTTTGTAAGTAGAGGCAACAGTAAAATTACCCCTAGGATTACTCTTCCATAAGAAGACATCATCTGAATCTTTGCTGACAGAAAAAGACAACAAATCATGCTGGAATGAAGAAAATCCAACATAAACCATATCAAGTCTAACCCATTTATTCTCCTCCCAATAATTACAAACCATAGAACCAAACCTACTTTTACAGTCTTCAATGAAATGACTGCAATCCTAATTAAAAAGAGGCTCATCTTTGATCCAGACATCCTCCCAAAATCTGATTTTGTTACCTTTGCCAAGGACCCATCCAGCGCTAGCTTTAGAAACTTTAATAGATTTTAGCATACTATTCCATATAAAAGATCCAGCAGGGATATCTTCAGAATAGAGAAGGGAATGAATGGGCTGATTATGGATGTATTTGTCAAACCACACCCTACTCCAATCTCTCTTAATACCATATTCCCTCCAAATCTATTTGGCTAACAAAGCTTTGTTGAAAGGTTTAAGAGATTTAATACCTAACCCCCCATTACTTTTACGACCATAGACTTTATCCCAGGCAACCAAAGCAATCCTTTTCTTATCTTCCACACCAGACCAAAGAAATGTTTTCTGAATTCTTTCTAGAGCTTCTACAAATTTGACCAGTATACTAAACAAACTAAGAGCATAAACAAGCAAATTCTGAAGAGTAGCTTGAAGAAGCTAAAGCTTACCAGCCTGCGATAACATAGAGCGTTTCCAACCAACCAATTTTTTGTTGAACTTATCAATCAAATAATTCCAGAAAGAGTTTGGAGGAGCCAAACCAAGAGGGAGACCCAAATAAGTAGAGGGGAGCAACTCAACCTTACAACAAATTATGTTAGCAATCCCCTGCTGCCTCAACAAGGGGGTGTTGATGAAGTAAATAATTTTTTTTCTCCCAATTAACCTGCTGGCCAGTAGCAAGGGAATAAGATCTAAGATCACCTTTGAAGGAAGAAGCTTCGCTAACAGAAGAGTATCCCAACAATATAGTATCATCAACAAACTGTTGATGTGTGCAGAAGAGGGTTGCAACCCTTTGATGGTCCTATTTTCTTTCAACTTTTGAATCAATTTGCTCAAACATTCTGCCAAAATGGTGAAAAGAACAGGCGAGATAGGATTTCCTTGCCTGAGACCCCTTGAAGATTTAAAAAATCTGGAAGGAGATCCATTAATAAGAATAATTTTTTTTGGTGTAGATATCAGCTCTCTAGTGATTTTGATAACCTTATCATCAAATCCAAAGGACTCCATGATCCTAAAAAGAACCTGCCATTCAACCCTATCATAGGCTTTTGCCAAATCCAGCTTTATGAGAAATCCCTCTTTGTTTGCAGCATTAAGAGAATGGATATTCTCATGCACAAGAATTATAGAATCCAAAATTTGCCTACCTGGGACAAATCCTTTTTTCTCCTTAGAGATAACAAGGGGAAGAACAACCAGCAATTTAGAAGTCAAGACTTTTGAAATTATCTTGTAAAAAGAATTACATAGACTTATTGGCCTAAACTTATCCATAGAATCAGCTCCAACCACCTTAGGAATTAGAGAAATGAATGTAGAGTTGATTTCTTTAAGAATTCTTTTGGATCCAAAGAATTCTTTGACAACATTGGCCATATTAGCCCCAACAATGTGCCAATATTCCTAAAAGAAAAACATGGGGAAGCCATCCGGGCCTGGTGCCTTATCCCCTTGAAAGGAGAAAACAACTCTTTTAATTTCATCAACTGAGGGGATGCCATATAATATCTTATTCTGATTAGGTCCAATAATCAGGAATATTATCAACTAGATCTTGTTGCTTAAAAATGTCAATTTCCTTGCTACTTGTCAGGAGGTTAGAGAAGAACCTTACAGCTTCATCACCTATGTCATCATCTTTGACAAGAATTTTGTCATCAACAATTAATCTGGAAATTCTGCTTGCTGCTTTATGCTTCATTGATGTCATATGGAAGAAATTAAAATTTCTATCACTAGCTTCTAACCAAATAGCCCTGGATCTCTGCCTCCAGTAAATTTCTTCTCTTGAAATAGTGCTGTGTAATTTGGCTAGAACCTCATCTTCTTTAGCCTTGGGGAAATTCTTATAACCATATTCCTGAATAGAATTTGGAATCTGTTCTAATTCCTCCTTAAGCTTCCTCTTGGATTCAAAAATATCTCCAAAAACCTTTTTATTCCAAACCTTGATGTTGTCTTTGATATTTCTTAAATTTTTAGCAACTTTGAACATGGCAAAACCATCCACAATTATGCTCCACCATTCAGCAATGGAAGCTTCCCAAGAAGGGTGTGAAATCCAAATTTTTTCAAATCGGAATGGAAAGCAACATTTGCCCTTAATAGAATCAACAACAAAAGAAATGGGACAATGGTCCAATCCTATTATGTTAATAATAGACAGAGAACATCTATACTTAAGGACCCAGTCATGAGTGATAAGGGATCTATTAAGCCTTACCTGAATAAGATCTCCTCCATCCCTTCGATTAGAACAAGTGTAGGAGGCTCCAGAAAGGTCAACATCAATGAGGGAATTGGCATTGATGAAGTCTATAAGATCAGTCTTGCTATCCAGATGAGATTGGGTTCCTCCAAATTTGTCAATCTCCTGCAGAGGGGTATTGAAATCTCCCATCAAAAGCCAACTATCCTGGGAGAAAATCCCTCTTTTCTGCTGAATTTTGTCCCAAAACTTACTCTAAGCAGCTTTAGAGTTGGGAGCATAAATGTTGGTGACTACCCATTCCTGTCCTTCAGCAATGCATTTCACTCTCATAGAAATGATGTTACCATCTTCATCAATTAGATCTCCATCAATAGTTTTCTTATTCCAAAATATGGCAACCCCACCAGACACTCCATTAGAACTACTACCACAAACACCCCCCTATTTAAAGAATTTTAATTTTTCAACTTTTTCCTTACTCATTTTAGTTTCCTGAACCAGGATAATGTCCGACTTATGATCTCTAATAAAATTCCTGAGCACATCCTATTTATGGAGACCATTTAGGCCTCGTATGTTCCAGGAGATTACCTTCATTTGGAAACTTGGGAGTAGGATTCCTGAATGGTTCGCTGCCTTCCATCAACTATATTTTATTTTCTCTCCTGGTCCCTATGCCACTTCATAGTTTTACGTCCCTGTGGGGATTTGGAAAGACCAATATCCGCCTCAGACCTGGTTCTAGTTTTAACCCCATTAGTACAACTTGTTTTCTTGTTTTTCTTTTTTCCCACTCCTATTAACTCTTCATCTTCTTCATTTTTATATGCAGACTGCTTACTATTCCAAGATTCTCCTTTTCTCTAAGAAGAGGTGGGCGAATCAGTTCCAAAGTTCTGGAATAGAGAGTTAAGGTTAACCTAGGGCGATCTGAACTGGGTCTTTTTTCAATGATAACATCTGGACCTTCATAATCCTTTGAACACACTTTATTGCATTCTTGTTATGTATCTTTTGGAGACTCATATTGTGATTCATTTATGTTGCCAATCTCACGTCTTCAAGAATTTCTTTTATAATTACATTTTATTCCTCTTGAATCTGTAATGCTTCAAATCCATTGATTGTTTTAACTTCAAATACATTCTCTTCATCCTTTCTGATTTCCTTTTGAGTAGTATCCTTGGAAGGACTAGCTTTCCTTTCATCCCTTGTTATATCTTTTGAGTTACTAGGAAGTCCAATTCCTCCTTCAGATCTACCCTCCTCAATTTTGTTCATCTTCTCTTTCCAAATCTGTTTGACATGATTATTGTGCTTCTGAGAATTCTTTGGGTTACTAGGACAAGCCTTTGCCCAATGTCCAACTTTCTTACAAGAGAAGCACACAAAAGGGAGGGATTCAAACTCTATAACTTGTTCCCACTTACCTAGCTTAGAGTTTATTTTGATAGAGCTAGGAAGGTCCATGTTCTATGAGATATTAACACATATCCTCGCATACACTAGTCTCTTTCATGCTGCTTTTATAGAGTCTATAGCCACAAGCTCCCTGAAGGAATTAGCAATGCTCAAGAACACATCCTCCAACCAAAATTCAAGCGACAAACCAGGCAATCACACCTAGACCAGAGCAGATTCAAAAAGGGAATCATTGAGCTCCATTTTTGGAGACCATTTTCTTAAGGAAAAAGAAGACTTCCCAAGCATCCATGGTCCTCCACTCAGAGCCATTTCCAAATCTTCAGCACAGGAGAAGGAAAAGACAAAAAATCCCCTTGACAGGGCTGAGACATCAACCTATCCTTTCACCCTCCATTTTCTCTTCACAAAAGACCTAACAACTTCAATATTAGGTCTAGGTCCAACAAATTTCCCCACAAGAGAAAATGCCATTAGAGAAATACTGTGATCTATGACCACATCTAGTACTGCAATAGCTAATCTGCCTACCTCTCTATCAGAAATATATTCCATAGAGGGAAAGGTTGATTTACCAGTAGGCTTGTTTGGAAATAAACTATTCCAGGGTTTAAACACCTTGACTTCTGTCGTCTTTTCCAACTCAGCGTTCAAGTTCTCAAGACCCAAATTCGAAGAATCTTCAGTATTTTTAAAGTCAAGGGGAGGGTCTCGATGCCGTGGGTCCCCATCCTTTTGACCATCCTCATCATCCACCATAGATCCCAAAGAGACAAGTTGTCCTTGAGCTGCAGAGGCAACAGAACTAGAGGAACCAACCGCGTTGTTCCCTCCATTCACATAATTCAAATTTCCCTCCAGTTGTGCTATTCCCTCCAACCACTCTACAAATGCAGAAGTGTGCAAGACATGAAAAACATGGGGTTTATTCCTTTACTTGAATTGAAATGTGTCTGAATACTCAAAAGATATAACATGTCCATTCCCTTAATTGAATTTAAGTATGCCTAATTATGCAATAAGACACAAAATAAAGAAGGAAATAAAACAAATGAAATGAGCAAATTAGTTCCAACAAAACCCCACTTTCTTTAGCAGTCCTACATGCAAAAAATGTTAGTGTTTAAATGCTTAGGGGTCTTTTTATAGCTCAAAATGTTGCACAAACATTAGTACAACCATCCAACAACACACAAATTAGCTGATTAGTATTAAAATAACATTCTAGAAAATGATGTAAATGATAATTAGCGATCTCGCTACTGTGTGGCGCAAACCTGTTGTTTTAAGCGAATCCGTTGTTTCAAGGCACAAACCCGCTGGTTGTCAAAAACGCGTTCCCGCTGTCTCTCTAAAATGCTAACACACAAGTTAGTCGATTAGTACCAAAATAACATTCGATAAAATCATATAAATGATAATTAGCGATCTTGCTACTATGTGGCGTAAATCTGCTGGTTTAAGCGAACCTGTTGGTGCAAGATAGTGAGCCCGCTGGTGCAAGATAGTGAGCCCGTTGGTGCAAGATAGCAAACCCGTTGGTGCAAGATAGTGAACCCGCTGATGCAAGATAGTGAACTCGCTGGTTTATGCGAACCCAATGGTGCAAGATAGCAAATCTGCAGGTGCAGGATAGCGAACCTGATGGTTTAAGCGAACCCGTTGTTTCATAGACAAAAGCCAATTATCATTTATAAAAACCCAAAAGTTAATGAAAATTCTACCTTTCGTACGAAACTGATGATGGCGATCCTGCGGTCGTATGAAAATGATATTAACGAACTTGTGGTTTTAGGATGCAAACTCGCGGTTTCATGACGTGAACTCGCTGTTTCGTGAAATCATAAGATTGAGAAAATAGACTTTCGCCTAAGCATAAATCAGCTTGTAGATCTGTTTTTTTGCTTGCAAGTGCTCAAAATCTACAATAAAACACACTAAAACAACAAAAAATGTTAGATGACCCATGAAGTGGGTCCCACCGGGTGTGCCAGAAAATATGTGAGGGAAAAATGTGTGTGTGAATACAAAAGATAAAAGATAAACTAATTAACCAAAACAAGCCATTGAATTCAACACTTCAAGATCGAAATGGTAAAATCAAAGCAAAAGCACAAAGAAATGCTATGTAAATCCCAAATCCTTGATTCGATTTGATTATTTTGCGATTGGATTCATGCTCATGACATCGATTTGGATGCTAGATTTGTGCTCCATGATTTGATTTGATGATATTGCAAATGATAATAGATGTGTGAGTGTGAGTAGTGATTTCGATAGAGTAACGATGCGTTGAATGAATAGTCGATTTGAGAGGATTTGTTCTAAAAATGGAGGGATTAAATTTAAGATAAGAGGAAAGAGAGGGGGTGTGAAGAGGAGACACTTGTCCTCCAAAAAAGACAAGTGACTCAACTAGAAAGAAAAGGAATGACATGTAGGACACATGTCTATTTTGGGCAAAGTCACCCAAAATAAGATATTTTCCCCAAAAAGGGGGAAAAGAGGTTAGGATGTGCACATATGGAGGTTAGGAGGAATAGGATAGGGTTGGTTGGGAGGTTTGGAGGGTGACTAGGTTGGGGGAGGTTAGGATAGATAGGGTTGGTAAGGACAAGGGTTAGGTTAGATGGGGGGTTAAGGTTAGGAGCCATGTGCTCATATCATATAGAGAATTAATTAATTCATTGGTTTAATTGATTCATGGGATTGAGAAAGAAAAGGGCATTTAATTAATTAAAGGTAATTAATCAAAAGGGAGAAAATAGATATTGATTAATTAGATTAATTAATCAAAGGAATAGGATCGGGGAATAATTAATTAAGAATTAATTAATTGGAAGAAAGGGGATTAATTAAGTTAATTAATTAGAAGAAAAGGAATTGGGGATTAATTAATTAGGAAATAATTAATTGGAAGAATAGGATTGGGGGATTAATTAATTGAAAGAATAGGATTGGGGGATTAATTAATTAATTGGAAGAATAACATTTAAATTTGATTAAATTAATTAACCAAATTTAGGTGTCTACATACACACACACACACACACATATACATATGTATATGTACATATACATATGTATATGTACATATACATATGTACATATACATATATACATATGCATATGTATGTACATATACATATGTATATATATATATGTATGTATATACATACATATATATACATATATGTGTGTACATCCATATAGATATATATACATATACATATACATATGTACATATATATGTGCATACATATATATATATACATATGTATATATATATGTATGTACATATATGTATATATACATATATGTACATACATATACATATGTATGTACATATATGTATATATACATATATGTACATACATATACATATGTATGTACATATATGTATATATATATGTATGTACATAAACATATATATACATACATACATACATACATACATAATTAGACTTGGAGGTTAAATTTCTCTTTTATCGGCGTAGTTTCCCCCCAAATTATTTAATGGGGGTTTGGGGGCAGTGCCCCCAAGACGGGGTCAAGGGGCAACTCTCCTAGTGTGCTCCTTGTCACGGTACAGGGCTGGGTTGAGGGGCAACGCCCTTGCAGGGGTTTTCGGGGGCGTGCAGGGGCGCTGCCCCCGAAAGCTCAAACAATTTTATTATTTTATAAAGGCGTTGGGAGTAATTTTTTACTGGCTAGTGTATATATATATATATAGCGTGTGAAAAAAGGCTTTGTTGGAGATTTTTCAATATGTTATTTAGCTTGAGCATTTATTGATTTGTCTTGAGAAACCCTTGTATTTTGTATGAAGGAAGAGCTCACTGATTTAAAAGATCTAAGATGTCTTTTTAATGTTTTCCTAGTCAATCTAGTTTAATTATCTTTTCTTCTAAATATATGATGAAGTGTTTAATGTTTGCCTTTTTGCCATAGGTGAGACTCCTCTTATCTAGGTTACTCAAATGGGACATTTAGATACAACTAAATACCTTTTGGAGCATGGTGTAGATCTTGCAGTAACTTCCAATCAATTGGGAACCACAATTTTGCATCATGCAATAGAGACAAGTTGATCCTTTGTACTTTATCCATCTTTTTCCTCACGTGAAAGTTAAAATTGTGTTGTTAGTCCAAGACTCCAAGTTCTAAATTACTATTACAAATATTGGATCTCCTAATATCAATACTTGCATTGGTAAGTATTTGTTATTTCTAGAACCTGCCATAAAACTCATTATACTATTATCCTTTGTATGAGGTATCTCTGTTATTTCACTGTCATTGTGGCCAAAACCCTAAGGACTCATCTTTGCATCATTATCTTTGAATGGTCACTGTCAAAACTTTAATGACAACAATATTTCCTTGGTTGGCTCTAACCTCTGGACAAGGCTCATGCATTTCTATTCACGTAGAGTTTTTAGCATTGGGACTGTTCCTTACTCCTTGGAGTGCACTATATTAAATGACTGATTGCCTTTATCATGAAGGTTCTTTTTTACTATGCCATGAAGTGTGAATGCTTTGATTTTATCAGTCTTGAGATTTAGAACCTTTACATTGAAGCTATCCTCAACTTCTATCTTGTCTCAAGTATTTGACTCTTTTGATTCTCTGTTACAATATTGAGACAAAATAATTGTTATTTGATCTATATCTTTTATAAGTTGTTTCCATGTAGAAAGACTGACATCCTCATATTAATGCTTTGAAAGCCTTTTGTTCTTTTTTACCCTAAATGTTCTCTATAGTGCTCAAGGTCTTGTCACTATTTTTGATATGCAAAGTACTATCCTTTTGTAGTGATGATCTTTATTGACCGTCTTTCTTGTTATTCACTACTTTATTTATCCTAATTTTGATCTTCAGTGACTAACCTAGGTCTTCGTCAAAGCTTTAATGGTTGATTTTCTCATTGTTTTGCCTCTTTAATCAGTTAAAGGACTGCTTCTTGTGCTATTATTTTGTGCAGTCATAAAGATTGACATAGGTTGCTCTGCTTTGTTCTCAAGATCATTGCTCTATGAAGCTTTATGATTGAATTTTTTTCCTTTGGATGGATACTCTACCCTTGGCTCTATCTTGTCCATTGTGGCTGTTATCTTTGATCTAAATAATGACCATTAATCAATATTGTGGGCTTATGAATTCTCATGGTGTTCACTGCCTTTTTATCGTGATGATTGTCTCTACACCTATGTTCTAAAATTGGGCTTGTTCACTATTTTCAGGACATAGGAGACTGTTTTTACTTTCTATCAATTCTACAACAACGTTCATTTCCCATTGACTCATCATGAAACCCTTGTAGCCTATGATATCTAGGTGCCCCTCTCTTCTTGGGAACTAAAAAATATTTTCTTTGGGAGGACATGTTGAAAAACTATAGAAATAAAGGATCATCATGGAAAGAAAATGACTCACCTTTCATTATGGACAACTTTCCATAAATGAATATTCATTTTTGATAAACTGACGTGTTTGGGGATATTTGGTCCTAGCAGATGCCCCCTGTGTTGCTCAGACAATAAAATAACAAATTACCACCTTTTATTTGGCTATTCATTCGCCAAAAAATGCTAGGATTGGTTACAATGTTCTTTGAATTGGAGTTTCTCAAGATAATAAGATTTAGTCAAATGCTTACTCAATTGATCCCGACCATATATAAATGCATCATGAACAAACATTGGGATCGCTACACCATCAATGTTGGTATGGTAGGTGTAGAAAGAAAGGAACATGGACTTAATTATTAATACATTTTAGTGTTACTTTTGATATTTATTGGGTTAAACAAGGAAGAACGAAATTAATATAGTTACAAAGCAGAATCTTGAAAATTTGGGTCAGCTCCATTTAGGTGAAACTGTGAGTGTTTTGAAGGTGCTTATATATTGTTGGCGCCAATTAAGATTTGCTCCTATCTAGGAATTTTCAAAATTTGGGCTTAAGCAATTATTTTAGATCTTCCCTCTAACAACAACATTAACCCCTCTTTTCTCGGCACTAACAAATCTATTCTTTGGGAGGACATCCTGGAAAACTATAGAAACAAAGAATCATCATGGGAAGCAAATGACTCACCTTCCATTATGGACAACACTCCACAAATGAATATTAATTTTTGATAAACTAATGTGTTTGGGGATATTTGGTCCTAGCAGATGCCCCCTGTGTTGCTCAAATAGTGAAACAACAAACCACCTTTTATTTGGCCATTCATTCACCAACAAATGCTAGGATTGGTTACAATATTCTTTGGATTGAAGTTTCTCAAGATAATCAGATTTAGTCAAATTATTACTCAATTGATCCTGACCATATAAAAATGCATTATGGACAAACATTGGGATTGCTACACCATCAATATTGGTATGGTAGGTGTAGAAAGAAAGGAATATGGACTTAATTATTAATACATTTTAGTGTTACTTTTGATATTTACTGAATTAAATAAGGAAGAACGAAATTAATATAGTTACAAAGTAGAATCTTGAAAATTCGGGTCGACTCCATTTGGGTGAAATTGTGAGTGTTTTGAAGGTGCTTATATATTGTTGGTGCCAATTAATATTTGCTCCTATCTAGGAATTTTCAAAATTTGGGCTTAAGCAATTCATGACTAGGGCTTTTGCTCTATAGATAGACATTGTCTTAAATGCTCTTATATGACACCATTTAGTATAGGTCTTTGAATATGTGCTTATGTTATTATCTTTTGCTATTGACTACAACTATGATAGTTATTAAAAAATGTATTCTCTTTTGGATTCAAAATTGCAGCTCCACAAAGATGAGTGTCTTTGTAACTGTGTTCTTTCATTTGGATTGTTGATGTGCTTGCTTAGGTTTGGTATGATGGCTCTTTTTATGACCCAATGTCTACCCTCTATCTTTCTCTGTTCTGACAGTAACCTGCTTTCTAGATCACTATGTTTGTATGGGGAGACCTTCAATGGTTGTCCTTTTTTCTTTTTGTTGTCTTTATTTATGGTCTTCATGCTTGCCCTAGTATTGTTTAGGCCCTTTGTTTCTATCATTGTCTTTATTAATGTGTCTTATCATCTTTTCATACCACTTCATTGTCTTTTTCATTATATTTGACACCTGTTAGTCACTACTTTCTATGGTGTTTTGAGATTGAAGATACCCATGTTTTGAACTTGAACAATATCATCCTCTTATGGATTGATTGGTATTGTAATAGTGAACTTGTCCTTATGTTATTTTTTGAGTTCTTTGTGCCATACTTTTTGATGTGTCTTACTGATGTAATAAAACATTTTACAATGCATTTATAATCCATGGTTCCCTATCAAAACAAAATTGTTGCTCCTCTACACCGCGTTATCAAAATAATGACAAAGATTTGCTTTCAATTGTTGTATTTTCTCTGTAGTAGGATTTGAAGATTGTCCACTCTTCATGAAGGCACTGTTTAATTTGTATCAGACCCTTTGTCTTCTTTTATATGACTGCTCTTTCTTTGAAAATAATTTATTTCTTACTATGCTTCATGGTGACTTGCATGTGACTACACATTGCTACTATTGGGTCAAACTCTTTATCTTTTACTTGCCTTTACTATTCTTGACAAAATACATTCTAGGTAACTTTAGACTGTGTATGCATCATTTTTGCTGATAATGATCTATCCTTTAGTTTTTTGTATGCTTTTCATTTTACTTAGTAGATTTCTGGCCTTGCATAGTGACCTCTTCATCATGGAATTCTCTAATAACATAAGCCTTGAAAACAAAACTGTTTGGTTGTTGATCTTTAGGCCTGAGGCTGATTTGTAGCTATAAAACCCTTGTCTTTGTCAATGCTTGAGGTTGCTATTATTTCCCTTTGTGAGTCTGGATCTAGATTTTGGGATTACTCTTGAATGTTACTATTCTCTACTGCACCAACACTAATCTTTGACTATGATCATTAATTCTTTTGAGTATGTGTTATGATAGTCAAATTATACATGTCTATGAACTATTATCTTTTTTTTTTTTTAGAGCTACAAATTGTTTCATTTGAAAACATTTCTAGAAAATCTCTATCATTATGTTTGCTCTCATTCTGATAAAAAAACTTCGCCCATGATTGTATTATAATGCTCGTGATGATTTCCATTTATTCATAACTTTATGGATATACTTTGGTGACTTGAAAATTTTTCTCTCTTTGTCTTTTGTACCCCTGTTCATAGAAGAATCCTTAATGGTGGCTGCCTTAAGAGATAATGACTATCTTTCCATGCCTGTGTTTTGCCTTTATTTCTTTAAAATGTTTCTAGGATTGCACTTTATTCTTTATACTGATTGTATCTTTATTGTCAAAGACTGCCACTCACTATTTTACTGTCAACCTTTATCTCACAAAAGCATGTCTTGGACTGATATCCTTGTGCATTGGTCTTTTATGTTGCTATTTCTTTGAAACTCATGGCATTAATTATCAATAGATTTTTCTAAGGTCTGCTCATTTTAGAACTTTACTATCTACTTGTTCTTAGTCTCTTTTTGTCAAGAATTTCCTTAGGATTTGATCTACCCCTTATTGTTTCTATGCCTTTGGGATTTGTAGCACAATCTTTTGTCAGGAAGGACTATTTTGGTGCTATGATTCTTTACTATTTGAGACTGTTCTTTCTGTCATATTCACTATCATCAGTCTTTTTCTTGTCTCTGGTCTATCCCTTACTGCTCATGTGGAGCTCATTCAGTATCCTGTCTCTAATATGCATTGAATCTTGTAAATTGTTTGTGATTGTTAACAAGGTTGACTCTCCTCATGGATACCTAACAATGTGTTGTTCCTTGAAGCTTATTCTTTATTGGTCTCCTTTGTCTTTCTTACATGAATGTAAACTTTGACATCTTTAAAGATTGCAAATGACTATAAACTTAATGCTGTTGTGATTATCCCTTGTATTGCTACCCTAAGGTTTGATAGAGTCTTCAATACTATATTGCGATATCTTTGTGAATGTAGTGTTTCATGAATGTGACTGTTTTTATATTTTAATTTGCATCTTTAATCAATGTTTATCACTATTGTAGCTACCCTTTGATCACTATTTTAGATTCTTTATCTCTTCCCTAGTACTGTATACTATCTTTTGACATTCATTGGTTGTGATATGGCTTTGATCTAATGATTTTACTCTGCATGAAGTCAATCCCCCATCCTCATTTTTTAGACCATGATGTCTAAATAGGCGTATGACTGTGAATGGGTAGAGATATGAGCTCTTTGACTATGTAAGCTTTAAGAAAGATGTAAAGGCCAAGGTCCTTTGATGGACTATACACTTCATACAAACCCATTTTCAATGTTCTATCTTTGTTTCTTTTAGCAACCATTCTTCTTGATTACCGTCTTATTGTAATCTTGGACTATGTGTGACTTCTTGATGGAACTACTATGAAGGGCTATTACATCATCATTAGCTCTGTTCACTGCCTATTGAGGCTGCTAAGACTGTTACTATCTTAAAACCCCTCCATTAGTGGATGTTGAATTTGATTTGATGATATCAATATCTTTATACCTTGAAGCTCTAGGTCTCATTTTGTAAGGTCCTCAATGACTAAGTTCTCTCTTCATATTTATGAGTCCCATTGATTGTGAATTTTTTTTTGAGGTACTATGGAGACATGATAAGAGATGATAGTGAAGATAATATTGCAAGACATGTAAATAGAGATTCCACAATAGACAAAGATCAATTCATTGAAATATGTTCAATCTCAAGGAGATAATGATAGCAACTACACCATGAAGCTTTCAAAAATATAGTCTAAGAGGCATTTACAGTCATCAACACTTAGATGAAACTCCTCCAATAGTCTATAGAGAATTAGATTTGCCAAAAGGGAGCAGGGTACTTGAAGCTACTCCCTGGTGACATCATTGTCATTGTCCTATAACTCTGTCATGTGCTTACCCATGATGAGGAATGCATAAGGATTGCATTATCACTGCTTTTCCTTTCTTCACAATATAGCCTATGGTCACTGTTTTGCTAACTTTTGAACTTTACAGTCCACTTGAATATATTGATTCCTTATTCTATTAATGCTACAATGACTATGATAGGTAGCCTTTGACTACTATTGAAAAAGTTTGAGGGTGCTTTTACCTTGTTAAGATTGTCACAATAGTGAATATAACTATTAATCCCTTTCTCTAAAATTTTGATTAGAAAAAGAGTCATGAAAGGGTTTTGCTGCTACTATATTAACAACTCCTTAGATTATTGCAATGATCTTTGAGTCCTTTTGACTATTTCCTAAGTATATTTACTACTTTGTCATTGATGGATCTCTCCTTTGTGATCTTTTGGCTTGTCCCAACTCTCTGTGTATGGGCAATGGTTTATTATGTTGAGTAGTGGGTAGAATGTGTGTAGTAATGTTGAGAAAAAGTTGCTGAAGTAGAGAGTTGCTAGAATTGGTTAGAGTGGTATGATGAAAACAGAGTATTACTAGTGTTAGGGGGAGATACTCATTACTCAAAGCAGAAATAATGATAGATACAAAATAAAGAAAGAAATGAAGAAAGTACATGCAGGAGCAAATAGATTCTGAAGTGTTGCCATTAATGCCAAAGGGGGAGATTGTTCGCATTACTAATATTGACATAACCGGTTAATCCAGTGAACCGGTATATTAGCTCAGATTTGTCATTGATGACTAACGCTGACTGGTGGAGTGGTGTATCTCAGTAGCAAAGGTGATGGCTTGCAAACAACATGGAAGCAACATCAGAGACAGATGGTCAAGGTTCAATCGGTTCAAGGGAAGACAAAGTAAGCCAACTGGTCTGTCATTCAAGAAGATCAGTATTAAGATAAGATCTTCAAGTTGGCGATTCTGATGATAATGTAGTCACAAAAGGTGACTTAGGCAAGAAGGCTTGAGGTCCTATGCAAATTGAAACCTCATTGATAAATAGGAAAAGAGGCTTGATTGAAAAACTGCAAATTGGTAGCAAAGGATGAATCGGTAGTGAAGAGCACAGTGGTATACCAGTAGGTCGGCGAAGCAGAAGAACTGATTGTGAAGAGCACAGTGGTATATCGGTAGGATGGTGAAGCAGAAGGACGATAGGTGGTCACCATAAATCTAGGAGTGGTGATCAGTTACAAAGTTGCGATGGTAAAAGGTGAGTTGGTTAGTTTGTGATAATGCCTAACTAAAGGTTAGTGAAGTCAACCTCAGTTATCATGCAGTTAAGCCATGATTTCTTGCGGATTTTCTGGTTCGCATTTAAAAGATTGAACTTGATCCAAAAGTCGCTATTTTTTTGGGATGCAGTGGTAGATTTGGATGAGTAGTTGGTGGAATTGTTGCAGGGTGCACAGAGAAAGAGCGTTAAGATTTGAATTTGAAATCTATTGAGATCTGTGATTGCATTGATAAAGAAAACACCTAAAGGTGATGACAGAGGGAGTATAAAGTGTTTTGAGTTTATTCAAAACATTTTGATCAAAAAATTTGCAAAGTGAAAATCTTGTGAGAGGCGATCCAACATGCAGAGTGAAGAGTGAGGAAGTGCTAAGTGATTTAGCAAAGCAGTGTGTGTGTGTGTGTGTGAAGTAGACCGGTAGAGTGCAGAGCTGAGGGTGTGAGCAGAGGAACGACATAGTGCAGAGCAGAGGGTATGTGCAGAGAACCAGTGTAGTGCAGAGCAGACACAACCAGTGCAGATAGAGTATGAGATTCATTGTGATCTGATCAAGCTATCAGTAGCTATTCTAGTAGATCAACTTCCTATTGCTTTTTAACCATTGCAACTCAAAATTCCTTAACCGGGTGGACTTTAACAAGTCCCTTTGTAAAATCCCTTAACCGGGTGACATCTTAATTGATGATCCTAAGTCCTTTAACAAGGCTACTTCTAATAGGGTAAAGGCACTAACATGCCTAAAATAAAATCCCTTAACCGGGTGGCAAATAATAGTGTCTTTGTAATCTCCTAACATGGATGGCTCCTTATAGGGTGTGCTCTAGAAGATACAAATGTTGTGAGCTTTAACTCACACCGTGGTTTTCTCCCTTTGGGTTTCCACAAGATAATTCTTGGTGTTATTGTGTATCTTTTCATGCATGCATGTTCTCCTATAATGATTGTTTGTATTGATGAATATTAAGTTAGTGCAGACTTGAGTAAAAGGTTTTTAATTCTGTATAACCGGTAGGTAACTGATTCACCCCCCCTCTTAGTCACCAGTAGGGACCAATAGTGTGAGGCATCTTATCATGCAATTACAACCTCTGATGTTAATTCTAGTGCAAGTTTCTTGGTCTTGCATCCGATAATGAAGGAAAAACAAAGTTATCATTATGCTTGATGGTGTAACGTGTGGTCCAGATTATTGAGGATGATTCTTGTGGATGTTGGCGAGTTCAAGGAGTTTGTGTCGTTGCATGTGAATCTTGTGATCACATGTTTTAGGTTCGGTATATAGATTTGTGTTGGTTTGAGCCGACATGAGACTATACATTTCATATTTTGCAGTTTTGTGAAGCCGACTTGATGGAGATCTATTTTGGTGGTGTAGATATATAAGACTGACTTGGATGTTGATTTTGGAGATAGGTGTGTGAAAATTGTTTTGGGTGTGAGTGAGTGCAGTTTCACGTGTGTATCTTGAGTTTTGATGATCCAGTATTTGGCAAAAGAGCAGAACAGAGTAGTTTTTCAGATCAGTGGCAACAAATCATTCTAAGCTTAACTGGAACTCGTTCCTGGCATTTGTACATTCTATACTCTAGTGTAGGCATAGTATTTTCTTATATATCACATTTGTAGGACAATGAGTCCTCCAAGGTTGCAACCCTATTTTGTAATTGAGTAGTGAGTTCTAGGAAGTGAGCCTGAATGCAAGTACATTCCAGTTTTGTAATATTGTTGTACTACTTGCCATAGTATAAGAATATAGTGGGTTCTCAATCCCACCATGGTTTTTCCCTTTTTGGTTTTCCATGTAAAAATCATGGTGTTATGGTTGTGTGGTTGTTCATTTTATGTTTTGCACTTTGATTACTTTCTCATGCATCCCGTGGTTTAAGAATCAACTTGATAAGTTTGTTAATTATAAAACATTGATTCACCCCCCATCTTAGTGTTCATTGATTCCAACAATTGGTATTAGAGCCTTGTGCCTCAGAAGAAGCCTAATAGCTTGAGGAATATCCGAAAGATTGAATCAATGGACTCTAGTTTGTAGAGACAACTTAGTGTGGCTCTTGAGGATCTTGATGCAATAAGAAACAAAGTAAGTTCCTTGATAAGAAACCTGAATGTAGCTGAAGATTTGATTGAGACATTGAAAGATCAAGTGAACACTTCTAGAGAAAAGAGAAAGGAGCTGATGGACAAGCTGAAGGAGAAAGAAGAACACAGTGTTGACAATCAAATCCTACAGATAAGACAATTGAATGTGAGAATGTAGTTTTGAAGAATGAGATGCAATCTATTGTCATGAAGTTGAAAAAGGAGATAAAAGACATGAAGAAGAATGAAGAAACCCTAACTCAGTCACAAAAGGACAAATCTGATGAATAGTGTAGATTGACATATGAGAATGATTAGTTGAAGCTTGAATTGGTGCAAACAAAGAATGATGGGCAAGAACTTGAAAGACAAATCATAATTCTAAGAGATGAGCTGACTACTGCTAATGAGTGCAAAGAAAAGTTTAAAGCTAGCTCAGATTGGTTGTATGAGATGCTAGAAAGTTAGAGACATGGGAAAGACATGCGAGGACTTGGACTGGAGAAAAGAGAATCCTCCGGTTTTGGTGAAAGCAATCACCCACAAAATAACAAGAAACCTCCAGTAAGACAACCTGATGCTTATAAATTCAATGGTAAATGTTTTGTTTGTGGTAAATTTGGTCATATAACAAGTCAATGCAGAAGTAGGATAATAATTGAATGATGAATAAAGTGAATAATGGCCCTACCTTTACCAGTCAATGTTTCATATGCAACAATTTTGGTCACAAGTCAAACATGTGCAGATCAATGATAAATAATTTTCAGAACAAGAGATGCTATGCATGTGGGATGTTTGGACACATATCTAACCAATGCAGGATGAGACCAAATCAAATGAACTTTAGGCTTGATAGTTCTAAAAATGACTATGCAAAAATGTGGTGTTCTTGACATGATTTTGGTCATTCTGAATCACCGTTGCTCTTTGCTTTTGCCCTCAAGGTTTAGGGTTTCGGGTTTTTATATTCCCAAGTGAGCATTTTGTTTTAAAAACCCAAACCTGTTGTAAACTCATGTTACATTTTTATTTGTAAGCATGAGGGCTTGTTCCATCGTCAAAAGGGGACTGCATTCCTTTCCTAGGCGTTATCTTCTACCGGCCTTTTTATGCCTTTTATATTATGGCCGGGCCCCCCTTTTTTATGTTTATGTGGGTTTTCATTTTCCCTAAGTCCAACTTTGATATTTTGGCTTATATTTACATGATTAAATACTGATCAACTAAAGGTCCCATGAATTTGTACGTGTTTTGAATAGATGGAGATGTTATGACCCAAGTGGAAAAGACGCTCGAAAGATAACGACAAGTATTGAGTAGAATTTGTAAGTTACACATAATGAATGAGTAGATTCGATGGCCCTCATAGTCTCGCGATGAAAGATGCAGGGAGATTAAGGACCGCGACATCACGAGATGATGCCACATGTCCCAGGCGGGTTGAACAAGTCAATAGCAGGGCAGTTGATAGAGCGGATACTCAAGGATGATTTGGCAGTGCTTTGTCAAATTTTAATGGGCCCACTTGCTACATTGGAAGGTCAATATCAGTATTGACCGATGGTGATAGTGCGATATGCCGTGTTGGACAAATCAATAGTGGAAACAGAAAAAGTTTTCAAAATGAGTGATTCAGACCGTTTCATTATTGTTCATGCGGGAAAGCAAATGCAAAAGGAAATAGGTCTATCGACATGGAATAAATAGAGACAAGTCGAGACAAGTGGATGCCGATTGACTCTCAAAATGCCAATTTGAGAGGTGTTTTCTTGGGTCATCGTATTAGTAGGACAAAGCTAGCAGTACTTGAGGTGGCAACATCTGCAAGTTTTCATCGCCACCACAAAAAGAAATCAAGATCCTCAGAGAGATGAAAGGGATAAGGATGATTTATGAGTTGTAAGCGAGATGATCAAGGACTTGTCAACAAAATCATAGGATGTGTATTGTCAGAGATTCTCACAGTGAGGCAGAAAATCAAGAAATCAAGAACAAAATCGTTCATGTAAGGTGAACTAGGTCAGAAGGCAGTGAATTGGCACTCAGAGTCTAATGATATTCTTGATTTGATGAATATGATTTTCTGAATCCATTTGCTGGTAGGATGAGTGTTACCCCTATATTTTTGCTTGTGCCTAAAACCTCATAATCAACTAAAAACTAGCTATTGCTAATGTTTTAATGTTGAAAGCATTGGTCACCTTTGTTCAAACTTTCAAGCACCCTCTTGAACATCCCCTACTTGTCAGTCACAAAGAAGTCATTGTTTTTCAAATTCTGTGAAAGATGACATAAAATCCTTTTGCAGAGACAATTTTAACATCCTCTTCTCCAAAATGACCAATTTTTATGGCCAAAATCTATGTCGGCTGGGAGATTTTAATTGTTTAATTTTTGGGTTACCCATATGCCCAAACAATTAAATCTCAATTTTAATGTGTCATATGCAAAAATTATTTCTGGGTTATGCTCTACTCAGCTTATTTATTCTACAGTTAAAATTTCAAAAGAAGCGGAGCTCCTAGTAAAAAGTTATGTAGGTTTTTCTATGGAAGCCCAAAAGAACAATTGTCATTGAACTTGAACCTTGAACCTTTTTGGCTCAAGCCCACAGGTTCAAAAAGTTCAAAGTTCAAATTTTGGGCTTTGTAATTTTCAGTCATTGAACTTGAACCATTGAACCTTTTTGGTTCAGGTTCAAGGTTCAATGTGCAGGAAAATGGAAAGAAAAAAAATCAATGCATTATACTATGGGTGCAGTTTGTGTTTTTGAACCATTTGCTTGAACCTCGCAGGTTCAAGGTTCAAGGTTTAAAGTTCAAAATTCAAAGTTCAAAGTTCACAGGTTCAGAATGTGGATGTTTTTAAAAAATGATCATCGAGCTGAGAGTAAAAGTGTTTGGATGACTTTTGAGATAACCACACTAACACATACAAATTCCAACCTTCATGTTACAAAGGAAGATTCTGCTTTTTTGAAAGATGGATTTAATTATTAATTCATATGTTGATAACAAAGGATAGCAGTTGATAATATTTTCAAAGAATTATTTCAGCAGCTCACGGTATTATAAAAAAATCTGAAGAGTTACAATCTTCCTCTATTATAAAGAGAGCTTTGTCATAAAATAGAGCTCATTCCTTCAAATGACAGCTCAAAATCGTGATCCATGTGCAAATTTTGGCATGTATATTGTTTATAGTTTTTAATGCAACGTGTAACCACGAATTTTCTAAGACAAAAAAATTAGTCTCAGTGTGGGGAGCATAACTTTTAATTGAACCGTTGGATTACACTAAAATTATGACAAGTTTTAGAAAATCTAGTTTTCTAAATTCTCACCGGAGCGATTAGACAAATATTATTGCGTTCGAAAGTTATTGATCTCTGAGTACGGGTATATACAAATTTCTGAGAAAGCTATTATTATGAGAAGCTCACGGTGGAGACTTGGCTTTGAAATGGAGATATAAAAGAAATGAGCACCTGTCAACACATAATTAGATTTGTTTAAATTAAATTCTCTTCAAATATTTTTCAGAAATGAATGGAGGATAAAAGATTTGAAGCAAAATTAAAAAGAGTTGTCGGAAGAAGATATAAGATAAAAGAAAAGATTAATTAATAATCTTTTCAAGAATCAGTTATTGATAACTGAAATTCTCAGTTATATATATGTAATGAAAGAAAGGAGAGAGGGTTCTTCTTTCCTTTTCTCTCTTTTTGCTGTAAAAAAGGAAGAGGCAGCATTGTTTTTTGGACTGCACAGTTTTATTTTTCAGAAAAATTAAGTCCGTGAGCTCATATTTTTGGCATTGATGGAATGAAGAAGATTTTGTTGATCTGCGAATTTGTCAATATTTTCTTTTGATCATAATGAACTTTGTTTCTCCTGTGATTACCTTTCATTGCCCTTTTCTATTACATTAAACTATGTATGCATTTAATTCTGAAACTTTGATTTCAGAAATAATTTGTATTTGGAAAGAAATCTGCTGTTAACTCTTTATCTAGGTATTCTGATCCCCCTTGTCCTTTGAGACATGAGAAAGACTCGATCAACATCCAGAGCATTTTGATTTATTGGAAAGGGCATATTTGTGGGTGTGGATAATTAAACTATGTTTTACTTACCTTCATTCACTGCATTATAAATCTGTTATTCGCATCTACTTTCATGGTTATGGGTAGATGTTAGTCTTCCTTTATTGCTTTCTGGTTAAAAGCATATTCAAAAAATATACATTTTTATCCAATGAAGGGAGCTGTACCTTCATATCAAAATTTAGAGAGCACTTGCACTCACCATTGCAAGTGACTCAACTGTTGGTTCTTGTTTCGTCTTTCAATTTGGGCATTTGGGAGTCATTTTTAAAAGGTATTTAAGAAGAACAAATCCGTTTACCAACAATGAGTAGAAAAGAATTGGAATGATGATTTTTCCATGCATGAACACCGCCAAGAGAGGTATTTTTATTATAAATATGGTCATGTGGTGTTTTCAATTGGTAGAAAGAACAAATAATTCATTATCTTCTCAAAAGGTTTTGAATAAAATAAAAATGATCTTTGAGTAGTATCATGCCAGGAGTTACACTAAGCTCTGTGATACCAGATCGATTTCCTATGGGAATGAGTATGCTTATAGTCAATGGAGTTTTGGAAATGGTGAGGATAGTCGATGGAGGCATGGAACTAGTTTCTTATCAGAACAAGCCCTGCAAGACTCATCCTCTATCTCTCCTTTGTCACCCATTGTCAGAGGGTTAAACAAGGAGCCATACAGAGGAAAACAAGCAGAACAAGGTTGGGATTGGGGTGGCAGCCAATCATCTTAGCATGGGCATGGAAGCTGCAATGCCTTCCCTTCACTTTATATTCCTCTGTGAAATCCTCTTTCCATTTTCTCTGATCTTGGGCATGCAGGTTGAATCTCTTCCTCTAGTTTAGGGGTGACTTTACATCTTGTCAAGATCTAATTCCCCTTCCCAAAGGGGAATGCTCTACAGAACAAAGATGATGCATCTCACGATCCATTTGGAAGCATTTGCAGTGATAATGGTATGGCTCAAAGGTTTCTATTTTTACCTAAATATAGTTGGGAATTTTGGGTTCTAATTCATCACGACCGCCAGCGTGGACAGTCTTTTGGAAGACTGTGAGGAATATTTTGTAACAAAGTAACAAGTGATCCTATAAGCTTATGACATGTATCTCCTCTGGTTGGAAGCTTGTTTCTCCCTTGTTTCTATAAAAGGGAAATCAGGGCTAGGAGACAAGGGCCAAGAAATATGGTCTAAAAGTTTGGATCCAAATCCTTGGTCATGTATAGGAGGTCTAGGTGAAATAAGTAGGTTGTCATAGGAATTTGCAGAGCCAATAAAATGGGTTTTACATCTTAGTTTGTTGCAGGTTCTTGAAGGAGTTTTATGTAATATAATTTGTAACAAAAAATAGCTTATGAAATGAATGAAAGTATTGTCCGAATTCATTTTCTCCAATGTGTGACTCTATTATGTTCTTGAATGAGTAAGATCAAGGGTTTTTCTCATTCATTGCATTGTTGTGATGCATGTTTCTTCTATCTTACACTCTGACCTAAGGGTTCATTTCAACTGCATAGATAGGATTTGCAAACTAATGGGGCTTATACAGGGATTCCGATAAGTATTTTGGGTTGGGATAGATAGATGAGATACATTGTAAGGCAGTGTTATCTTAAGATCTTTAGCTATTAGATTAAGGTTTCTGTTACATTTTTATCTTGGATTCTGTAATTTCAGTTTCCCAATGGATAAGACATTGATCGCTGCTTATAGTCATTTTTCTATAATATTTCTTTACTCATAACTCATCGAAAGCTTGCTATAGCTTTGATAATACTAGAATATCTTTTCATTTTTTGTTTATGATGTTGTTTGTCAAAAAGTCATCTCATACTCTAAAGCAGGTTGAGGATCACTGAGATCTAGCCACTGTATAGCATTCTCCCTCTTTGTTTAAGCCCCCTTTTAGGAGTGAGACCGTCTACTTTGTTTTAATGTCTCCTGCAAGTGTGGTGCCTAGATTGTAGAAGCATTAAGGGAACACCCTCTCGGGTTTTGCAGAGCCCGAAGTGGAGAAGGATAATAAAAAAATACTCGTTATATTGTTGGTCCAAGTCCCTAAGTATCCTAAACGGTCTGGAGGTTGACCTCTCCATGAATGATTCAAGGGCCTGACTTGGTTTCTGTCCCTAGGGTAGTGCAAAAACCCCGCCAAGTGCGTTTTGGGGAACCAACAAAAAATGGCGACTCTGCTGGGGATTTTTGTCTAAAATCTCTTATTAGTAAAAGGTGAAGTGGTCATAGTGGCTTATATTACCCTATTCGAGCCACCGACAAAAAATATCTCCCATCCATTGAGGAATGTCTGCATATAAGTCATATGCATATAGTAACCCAGATCTTTGTCAGTTGAGTCAATTCTCATAAATATTTCTTGAGAATCTGTTGTAATTTATCTTTCAATGTAAGTTCTATCAAGATTTTTCCATGTTACAAGAAAATATCTCACAAATTGTGGGTGGCGATTTCGAGATCTCTGCACTAGTGTGCATTATTTGAAGAACTAAGGAGTTTGCAGTAGAGGTGAACTATATTTGAGCTCTTATGATGAATTACCTCGGCAAGTTGAGGAAAGAATTCACATGATGAAGAGGAAGCAGTTGCAGTACTGGATTAGATTTGACCTGAGAACCTAGAAAGGATGCACAAATGATTTCAGATCTATCACTACAACGAACCAATAAAACTGATTTCTAGCCATTACACTACTTCCAAGTACTTTAGATTTTCATGAGTCAAATGTATTTTTGTGAAAGTTATCTATAGGAAATACTTCCCTATTAAGTGAGATAAGCACTAAGGAATGGAATGATAGTAATCTTCTCACATACTTCTAAAAATTAATTTGCAAATTCTGTAATAAGTTGAGTGAAGTATGTTTATGAGTCATACATTGTAATATTGTAAGACTATTGAATAAATACATTGTTGCTTGTATATCCCTAAGAAATATTCAGTGTAAACATGCAACATATGCAGTCATTGTCAAGCCATAACATAATGTTTTCTTGAAAGATACAAACCGTTATTTTTTAATGGTATCCAAGGTTTCCCAAACCCCGTTCTTGCTAATTTCAGAGAGCATTTACTAAGTTTTAATGGGAAAGGATCAGAATCAACACGTCAACACCTGTGGAGGTATTCTGTTTTGATAGGAGATTTTGAGATAAGTCAGGAAGTTGTTTGCATGAATCTTTTTATTCAATCTTTAAAATAAAATGCTAGAGATTGGTTTTCATATTTGCCAACAGGTTTTATCTCTTCATGGGATGAGTTGAGTGCATCTTTTTGGAACAATTTGGTGAAAGGGTTAATCCCAATTCAACTATAAAGGGATTCATGGCTATTAAACGAACAAAGGATGAACTGCTCCCTGTTTTCAATCTCATATTTGCAAGAACATTGGATGACATTCCTAGAAGTTACATGCCAAATGATGCAGTATGTTTGGTTGTTTACTTAGCTACATTTGATGAAGAAATGAGTTACTTAATAAGGGACATGGATTGTCAAACCCTGTACCAGGCTTATAGGATAACAATGGATATTAAGAACAATTTGAAATATGGAATCCCTAAGGGATTTTTCACTACAAGAGCTTGCTATCCAGAGACACCAGATATTGAAGAGAGGTGTGAGTCAAGAGTTGAAGATCAACATCAAAGCACATACACTTTTGTTGACCATAGAAGACATGTTAAAACCTATGATTCAGATCAAAATGTGAGTAAAGAGAAGTTGTCTCAGATAGTGGTTATTCCTCATATTAGTGAAGATGAGGTTAATAAAAATCTATATGATATAAATGGTACTGAGATGGAAGTAATTTCAGTGGCTACACCAGGTGATAGAATTACTACTCCTTCCAATAAGGATGCCACCCAAAGGTTCCATCTTCAATCTTATGGTTCAGATGGATTTGATAGCCTGTATCAAGAAGAATTGGAAGGTTGTACATCTAATGAAGGTAATGATAAGATGCAAGGTTTTGGTGAGACAAATTCATTTTATTAGGGATTAGCCGCGTGTAATGATGAAACCTTGAACATTGTTACACCATTCTTTATTAATGATGTTTATAAACCAGAGGATTCCATGGTATGTTCCAATGAAGAAATTATTCTTCAGCATGTGCTTATGCCATGTCAATATATTCATAGTGATGAATGTGAAGAGCTAGTCCGAGTAGATATGCTTGAAACAAGCATTATAAGTAATAATATACTACCCATCCCATTACAAGGAAAAAATTATGCAGTGGATGAAATTGTTCTTGAGTTCTCAAATCATTAAAACACATATGAACCAACAGATGTGGGTGAAAAGGATAAAGGAAAGGGCCAGGATAGTCATGATGATTTTGCTGAAGCCTATGAGATTTACAACATTTAATATTACAATGCTAAAAGTTTTTATAGCTCAGATTATGATTACCTTATGCCTAATAAGGGTGAGTTTGAATTTGAGGTGGGCAGTAGTTTCAGTGAAGTTTTTAATAAACTCTTTGATGAGGATGCAAATATAAATCAATCCGTGCTCTTCCAAAATATTTATGAGAAAGGTTTTCATATAATTTCCAATCCTTTGTATGAGGAGGAGGTTGAAAACCCAGAAATGGTAAAGATTTACCAAAATGTGAATGCTGAATTAATTTCATGTGATGAAGATCAATTTCCTTCCATGACTGGTTATGATGGTAATGTTGAAGGCGTCTTTGATGCCTATGGGGATGGTATTTATAATAAGGAAGGGGCCATCCAAGCTGATCAAATTTTTTTATTTGTCCCTATTGATAGCAATGTGCAAGAATACAAGTTAGATTTCTTAATTATTTGCCAATTTAGTGTTTCCTTAATTAGAAGGGACTTGGATGGTATCAAATGCAAGATGGGTTTACAATTTGCAAATGTTTTTGAATATGGTCAACATGTATATGATAATATTTTTAACTCATTAATTACATGTTTGGATGAGAATCAAATTTTTGATAAGGGAAAACATTGGTGTTTCATTTTTGATGGCCTTAGACCATCGATCAAAGTTTGATTTCTTCAGAATGTCGTATAGGGTGTAGGAAAAGTAGGTTAACTTTGCAACCCAATGGACATGTACAAGTGTTTTCATACTTGTGCTGATAACATGAAAACTAAATACAGTTTAGGGTTGAATCTTTGGTGAGTTAGAATGGAACTAGAAAAGAAGCTAATACCAAAATGATGAATTACATACGCAAGTCATGAAACTTGTACAAGGAGCAACTATATTGAGTTTTCAGATAAAGGATTTGATCATGATATGGAGTGATAGGAAGGAAGACAAAGGAAGGCATGGTAAGTTGATGTCAACTGCTCAGGCTCATATCTGATTCAAAGCAAGTGGGGAGAGGATTTTCATTTCATATCTTCTCCAAGAAATGACAGATGTAGTCCTTGAATTGCCTGTTCATGGACAATTCTTGGAATTTTACTTCTTTCTGAAGTATTTATTTTCCATGAGCAGTATATTATGCCTTGTACATATTAGATTAGGTTTCTTTTCTATTTTGGGCTACACTGTCCAGGTAGTTCTCTTTTGGTCTGCTCCACCTAAGATTTTGGATCCTTGTATCATCCCAGAGTGATGATTATCCCCAACTAGAGCCATTGATAGTCCTAAAAATGACTATGCAAAAATATGGTGTTCTTGACATGATTTTGGTCATTTCGAATCATTGTTGCTCTCTATTTTTGCCCTCAGGGTTTAGGGTTTTCATGTTTTTATGTTCCCGGGTGAGTTTTTTGTTTAAAAAACCCAAACTCGTTGCAAACTCGCGTTACCTTTTTATTTTTAAGCACGAGGGTCTGTTTCATCATTAAAAGGGGATTGCATTCTTTTGCTAAGTGTTATCTTCTATCGGCCTTTTTATGCCTTTTGTATTATGGTCGGGCCCCCTTTTTTATGTTTATGCGGGTTTTCATTTTCCCTAAGTTCGACTTTGATATTTCAGTTTATATTTCCATGATTAAATACTGAGCAACTAAAGGTCCCATGAATTTGCACATGTTTTGAATAGATGGAGATGATATGACCCAAGCAGAAAAGATACTTGAAGGATAACGACAAGTATTGGGTAGACTTTGTAAGCTGCACATAATGAATGAGCAAATCCGACAACCCTCGCAGTCCTGCGATGAAAGTTTTGGGATCCAAGAACACTGAGAGGGGGGTGAGCCAGTGTTCTACTAGAATAATCAATTTTAACCCTATTAAAACATGCATTCACCAACCAGTATATTGGTACATATAATATTTAAAGAAGTCAAGCAACCAATAAGCCAATCACATAAATGAATACCATAACATAAATAATTATATGTGGAAAATCTCAAAGAGGAAAAACCATGGTGGGATTTGTGACCCACAATATCAATCCACTGGCCATATGAAGAGAAATTTTAAAATACAGGGGCCTGCACTTGCAGGAAGGCTTATAGCCTAGAGCAAACTGCTTAATCACAAAAGGAGTCTCACTGACTACATACAAATCTAGACTACAATCTGGAGAAATGATTGAACTGCAATGATAGCATCTTCTATGCCTAAATATAGTTTCGGTTAAGCTCTGTCTCTTCTGGTCTGAAACCCTAAACCCTTACCGGAATACCCTCTTACATAAATATCCTCACATACATGATCTCTCTCATATATTTTACATCTCCATTACATTCCATAACCTTACATATCCATATCATTTCTTATTACAAAATGATCTAATTAACTGACCTATATACCCTTTACAATTCATCATGCCTTATGTCAGCTTACAAAGATAATTACAATATGAATATACATGTTGTCTCAATAACATAAACATATGAATATCAATAAATTGTCAATGTCAGATCTCCCAAATGATGTCGGCCTCCAATAACGATAACTTGAATATAAACCATGTCATCCTACAATGCCAACACCCAAAGAATTCCTTCCAACCAATGAAGATACCTGCTGGTGCAGGTGTAGGTGTCGGTGCCAGTGCCGATGAAGTGTCTGTCGGTAATCAACCATACCAAAATATGAAGCCAGAACATGTTACCATGTTGTCATCGATGACAACATATTGAAACCAACCAAATTGAGTGTCAATTGCCAACAATCTCCCCCTTTGGCATTGATTGCAACACTCATGCGAAAAATGATCATGGTTTCCATCTGCCGGTTTCATCCTAAGCCTGCTCCCCATTAGCTGAATATCCATCTAAACAAAATACCCCATACCTCCAAATCTCCTAAATATTTTTCACCTATACTCCCCCTTTGACATCAATGCTAAAAATACCAAAAATACCAAAAACTGGGACAAAGAATGAAATATTGTACAATGAATGTCCCAAAATACTTTACCGGAGCTGAATATATTTGAAAATTTCCAGATAGGCCTTCTCCAAAAGCTCTAGATAAGTATCCCAACTTGATTTGAAAGTGCCAGAAATAGATGCAAGTCCATTTAGCATATGGGCATATGACTCTTTCTCATTAAGCTTTGCCAGTGTGGTCTTACCAACCATATCTATACACTCCTTCTTATGTACACTTAATGAATCCAACTAGGGACTCACCAATCCTCTAAGACTTCTGGCTCTCCATATGATTTTATCTTTTTCCCTCTCAAGAGCTAAAACTTGGGCTTCCAAAACCAAAATCTGACCATCAATAAATGTAGTCAATGAATTTGATCCATCAAAAGAATTGACTATACCTACAATATCCTCCTGAATATCCTTAATCCTTTTATCGGGCTCTGCAGTAAGTAAACTTGTGTTACAAAATACTCTGTAAATATTAGTACACTACCTCAAAGAGTTATCTATCGACTTCAACTTATCATTAATCTCCTTCCTCTCCGACTCAATCATCTGATCAAATGTAGCTCTCTTTGCTTGTGTAAACCTCTCTAGTGCCTGTCGGTTTGATATTTGTTGTAAAGACTGAAAGTCCTTTGAAATGTGCTCTGTGATTACTTTAAGCTTGTTGGATGGGCTTGCTTCTTTGTCAAATTTGCACTCTGGGACAAGTCTATGCAAAACAGTGATAGACTAATCAATAATGCCTTTGTCCATAGATCCTTCCTTCATAATTTTCTATGCAACCATCATCACAAGATCAGTAGAACTCATCTTTGTTATGCTTTTCTTTTTAATTTGTGAGGTGTCAATTGAAAACAATGATGGACTTACTACCGATTCCTTGCCAGATAAGCATCTCCAATGTGTGGAACATCTTCTAGAACCTCTTCACAGGGCATAAGAAGTGTCTTCATGAATTTTGCCTACCCCTAAGTCATCTGCCTTATTTATCATATGAGCTTCTTGCTGGTGCAAGAGCAACCTCCTCTGTCGGTTGAGTAACTGGTGCATTTCCATCTGTTGATTGTTCTTCTAACTTCCTAACCCATTTCTTGATATGATCTTGCCAGATTTCATTTACCTTCTCTTTCCCTTCATCATTTGATCCATCATTACCAACTGATGAATTTCTGCTTCTAGAGAACTTAGCAATATGTCCAACCTCATTGCATGCATAACATGTAAGATTGGTCTTTTGAATTGCTTTGCTAAAAATGGTATAATTGCTTGAACTGAACTAATTAGCCATATGTCCAAATTTTCCACATGCATAACATTTAACATTCATTTGGAAATCTTCTGTCTTATGACCATACTTATTGCATTTAGAATATTGACCGGGAGCAGAATCAGGGTTCTGATTTGCTCTATTTCTACATTTCCTAGCCATGTGACAAAATTTATTACAAATAACGTATCTACCATTAAATTTGTAAGTGTTAAGATGCCTTACTGGTGCCTTATGGTTTTGATCTTCATTTTCAGTACTAGAACTCTAACCTTGTTCAAATCCAAGTCCACTGGAATCTCCATTCTGCCTTTGTCTTCTCAACATCTCATCTAGCTGTGCTGAACTAACCTTGAATTTTTCTTTATACTCACTTGCAATAGTTAGATCATCTCTCAGAATTATCATTTATCTCTCAAGTTCTTGTTCATTACTCTGGGACTGTACTAAATCAGTTCTTAGCATATCATTTTCATGAACCAACCTTCCACATTCTTCAAATTTGTTTTTCAGAGATACAACAAGATTTTCTTCCTTTTGATTTCGGTCTTCAATTTCCTTAGACATCCTCATAATTATAGCTTGCATTTCATTCCTCGTGACCATGTTCTCCTGACTCAACTTCATACATCTCTCATTAAGGGCATCTTTCTCTTCATTATCCTTATTCTGCAAAAGTTCCTTCCTCCTAGCTTGAATAGATGTCAGCCTCTCCTATAGGACAAGAATGCATTCCTAAGCAGAATTCAATTCATCTTGTAACTTCAAGTTCTTCATCCTTTCAACATCATAATCTTCAAGTGCTACCTCAAGTTGCTTCTCCAAACTCATATCCATGGATTCCGGATTCAGGATCTTCCTCAAGCTATTAAAATTCCTCCGAGGCACAAGGATCTGATACCAATTTTTGGAATCCAAGAACACTAAGAGGTGGGGGGGGTGAATCAGTGTTCTAGTGGAATTATTAATTTTAACCTTATTAAAACATGCATTCACCAACCAGTATACCAGTACATATAAGATTGAAAGAAGTAAAGCAACCAATAAGCCAATCACACAAATGAATACCATAACATAGAGAATTATACGTGGAAAAACTCAAAGAGGAAAAACCACAGTGGGATTTGTGACCCACAATATCAATCCAATGGCCATATAAAGAGATATTACAAAATATAGGGGCCTGCACTTGCAAGAAGGCTTATAGCCTAGAGCACACTACTCAATCATAAAAGAAGTCTAACTGACTATATACAAATCTAGACTACAATCTAGAGAAATGATTGAACTACAATGATAACATCTTCTATGCCCGAATACAGTCCCGATTAAGCTTTGTCTGTTTCGTTCTGAAACCCTAAACCCTTACTGGAATACCCTCTTACATAAATATCCTCACATACATGATCTCTCTCATATATTTCCTATCTCCATTAAATTCCATAACCTTACATATCCATATCCTTTCTTATTACAAAATGATCTAATCAACTAACCTATATACACTTTACAATTCATCATGCCTTATGGCAGCTTACAAAGATAATTACAATATGAATATACATATCGACTTAATAACATAAATACATGAATATCAAAATCAATTGTCAATGCCTGCTCTCCCAAATGATGTTGACCTCCAATACTGATAACTTGAATATAAACCATGTCATCCCGCAATGCCTATACCCAAAGAATTCCTTGCAATCGGTGAAGATACTTGTTGGTGTCGGTGTCGATGAAGTATTTTCTGGTAATCAACCGGACCAAAATATGAAGCCAAAACATGTTGCCATGTTGCCATCAATGCCAACATATTGAAACCAACCAAATTGAGTGTCAATTTCCAACATAAAGATGTAGGGAGATTAAGGACCGTGACATCATGAGATGATGCCACATGTCCCAGGCGGGTTGAACAAGTCAGATAATAGGGCAGCTGACGGAGTGGATACTCAAGGATGATTTGGAAATGCTTTGTCAAGTTTTAATAGGCCCACTTGCTACGTTGGAAGGTCAATATCATTATTGACCGATGGTGATCATGCAATATGTCATGCTGGACAAATCAATGGTGGAAACATAAAGGTTTTTCAAAATGAGTGATTCAGATTGTTTCATTATTGTTCACACGGGAAAGCAAAGGCATAAGGAAATAGGTCTATCGACATGGAATAAACAGAGACAAGTCGAGACAAGTGGATTCCAACCAACTCTTAAAATACCGATTTGAGAGGTGTTTTCTTGGGTCGAGTTGTATTAGCAGGACAAAGCTGACAGTACTTGAGGTGGCAACATCTGCAAGTTTTCATTGCCACCACAAAAATCAATCAAGATCCTCAGAGAGATGAAAGGGACAAGGATGATTTATGAGCTGGAAGCGAGATGATCAAGGACATGTCAATAAAATCATAGGATGCGTATTGTCAGAGATTCTCACAGTGAGGCATAAAATCAAGAAATCAGGAACAAAATTGTTCACGTAAGGTAAAATGGGTCAGAAGGCAATGAATTGGCAGTTTGAGTCTGATGATGTTGAATTGGCAATTTGAGTCTGATGATGTTCTTGATTCAATGAATAAGATTTTCTGAATCCATTTGCTGGCAGGATGAGTAGAAAAGAATTGGAATGATGATTTTTCCATGCGTGAACACCGCCAAGAGAGGAATTTTTATTATAAATACGATCGTGTGGTGTTTTCAATTGGTAGAAAGAACAAAGAATTCATTATCTTCTCAGAAGGTTTTGAATAAAATAAAAATGATCTTTGAGCAGTATCATGCTAGGAGTTACACTGAGCTCTGTGATACCTGATGAATTTCCTATTGGAATGAGTACGCTTATAGTCGATGGACTTTTGGAAATAGGGAGGATAGTTGATGGAGGATTGGAACCAATTTCTTATTAGAACAAGCCTTGTAAGACTCATCCTCTGTCTCTCTATCACCCATTGGCAGAGGGTTAAAGAAGGAGCCATACAGAGGAAAACAAGAAGAACAAGGTTGGGATTGGGGTGGCAGCCGATCATCTCAGCATGGGCATAGAAGCTTCAATGAATTCCATTCACTTTATATTCCTCTGTGAGCTCCTCTCTCCATTTTCTCTGATCCTGGGCATGAAGGTTGAAGCTCTTCCTCTAGTTTAGGGGTGACTTTACTTCTTGTTAGGATCTAATTCCCTTCCTGAAGGGGAGTGCTTTGCAGAATAAAGATGATGCATCTCATGATCAATTTGGAAGCATTTGTAGTGATAATGGCATGGGTCAAAGGTTTTTGTTTCTATTGAAATACAGTTGGGAATTTTGGGTTCTACTTCATCACCATCACTAGTGTGGACAATCTTTTGAAAGACTGTGAGGAATATTTTGTAACAAAGTAACAAATGATCCTATAAGATTGTGACATGTGTCTCCTTTGGCCGGAATCTTGTTGCTCCCTTATTTCTATAAAAGAGAAATCAGGGCCATGAGACAGGGGTCGAGAAATTTGGTCTAGAAGTTTGGATCCAAATCCTTGGTCATGTATAGGAGGTCTAGGTGAAATAAGTAGGTTTTAATAGGAATTCGTAGAGCTAATAAAATGGGTTTTGCGTCTTAGTTTATTGCAGGTTCTTGGAGTAGTTATATGTAATATAATTTGTAATAGAAAATAGCCTATAAAATGAATGAAAGTATTGTTCAAATTAATTTTCTCTAATGTGTGACTCTGTTATGTTCTTGAATGAGTAAGATCAAGGGTTTTTCTCATTTGTTGCATTGTTGTGATGCAATTTTCTTCTTACGCTCTGACCTAAGGGGTTGGTTAAAATTCTTAGATAGGATTTGCAGACTAATGGGGCTTGTACAGTGATTCTGATAAGTATTTTGGGTTGGGATAGATAGATGAGATACATTGTAAGGCAGTGTTATCTTGAGATCTTTAGCTATTAGATTAAGGTTTATGTTGCATTTTTATCTTGCATTATGCAATTTCAGTTGCCCAATGGATAAGACACTGATCATTGCTTATAGTCATTTTTCTTTAATATTTCTTTACTCATAACTCATCGACAACTTGCTATAGCTTTGATAATATCTAGAAAATCTTTTCATTTTCTATGTATGATGATGTTTGTCAAAAAGTTGTCTCACACTCCAAAGTAGGTTGAGGATCACTGAGAGCTAGCCACTCTATAGCATTCTCCCTCTTTGTTTAAGCTCCCTTTTAGGAGTGAGACCGTCTGCTTTCTTTTAATGTCACCTGCAAGTGTGGTGTAGAGATTGCAAAAGCATTAAGGGAACACCCTCCCGGGTTTTGAAGAGATCGAAGTGTAGAAGGATAATAAAAAAAAGCCTTGTTATATTTTTGGTCCAAGTCCTTGAGTATCCTAAATGGTCTTGAGGTTGGCCTCTCCATGAATGATTCAAGGGCCCGACTTGGTTTTTGTCCCTAGGGAAGTGCAAAAACCCCAGCAAGTGTGTTTTGGGGAACCAAGGCCTATGCAAAGGAATGTTGTTTGTCATGCATGCAACAAACATGGTCATATTGCAAGATATTGTAAAATTAGGAATGCTCCGGTGCACAAGAACAAATCGGATTAAAAATGAAAAGCTAAGGTGGAAGAGATCAAAGATCAACATAAGAAGATGTTGGTGAAAAAGGAAGATTCAAATGTGCAAATTGGCTCCACACTTGAATCCGGTGATGGAACCTCATCTGGTAACTAAGGTATTTTGGCCTTAGGGGGAGATTATCATGCAGATCTTTAAAACCCCCTTTTAGAGATTTGTGACTAGTTGAGGATGGTTGCAGAAGATGGAGATTAGTTGTCCTATTATTATTCGGAAGATTTTGTGGTGGTTTGATAATCCGGTGAATGAACTTATAAAAAATAGTGTATCTGGAAGACTTTAGGGTTGCACATTTATTACAACTCAAAATTGGTTTAAAAGAGAATTTCAATCATTCATTTTTCATATTGCGAACAAAGAGTAAGAGAAGAAGATCAAGGCAAACGAGTTTGAGCTGTGATAATTGAGCTAGAGTCGATCATTCAGAGATTTCAAATGTTCAGTTGAGATTGAAAGAGGTATTTATCCATTTGTGAGCAATCTTTTCATACCCTAAATTAAACATGGAAATTGTATCTGGTATTGTGACACCTTTGGTGGTGGAAATATCTGAGAGAGCAAGGCTTATATTCAAGAGGCATCCATTTAGATCCGTTGAAGATGATCCAGAAGGAGACTTTTCTTCAGTCCTGTACGGTGTGCTTCACAATGAGGATATTAGGGCTTATATCCACTACAACATCAAAGAATTGGGTAATGCGGATATTCTATCACTCTACAACAAGCATATGTTGGATAGTTTGGGAAATTTGAATCCCAAATTCAAGGTACTTCAGGATAAGGGTTTTTTGCAGTTTATTCATTTTTTGGTGCTTGATGAAGTAGAATGGGTCTGTTATATTTTGAGCAGAGATCACGATGAATTCTTATGGCTGGACCAACCTCGCAAGATGAAAAAGAAATCTATTCAAGTAGTTACCTATTTAAGTACAACTGGTGTTCCTTGGATTGAGGAAAATATAGAATACAATGCTAACAAAGATTACTAGATCTTAGTTTGATAGCCGACTGATGACCATCAATGATATTATAGAGCACAATGTTAGATTTTCCTCGATGGTGACTAGATATAAGATATATCAATCCAGCACGCAGAACTCTGTATCAGACATGACCATATTTGTATCTTATGAGATTCCAAAGGAAGGGAAGAGGTATCATCTTTTCGTAGTGCTTCTTAGTGAATTATTGAGCAACATGAAGAAGATAAAGCAAGATAAGAAACATGTCTTCAAGTTTGGATCCCTAATTGTCTATTTAGCACTTTACTTCATGAATGAGATCCACATAATTGGAAAATTCCAATGGGCTTATGATTAGCCAGTGGCTATGCAAATCAAGGAAGGATTATTGGGTTTGGGTAATAATGTAATGCAAATATCATCTTTATGGAGCTATTTTAAAACTTTTCAAGCCACTATGAAAAGCAAAGAGAGAATTCCTAAAGACATAGTGGAAAAATATGAGAAAACTATCTGTTTCATGGTTGACAAGGATTAGTGTCATATGGAGGCAGTTGAGCCAATAACTGTCTCGATCATGTCCATGGGGTATGAAGTGGATGCAGTCACACTTGATGCATATTCTCAACATTTGTTTAGTCAATCAGTGGAAGAGAAAGAGGAGAGATTTGACACTTTCAAGGAGAAGGATTTGGACCTACATAAGAAATTCATTGGGCTCGGAAGAAAAAGAAAAGTAAGAAAGTAAGTTGAAGAACTTGCTGAACAAATGGGCATAGCCTGAGAAGAAGTGCAGAACAAATGGCCATAGAGAAATATACTAAAGGAGGAAGATATGGTGAAGCCACAATCTAAACTGGTATCTTCTCCTCCCAAGCCGTCCAAGGCCAAGAAAAGTAAGTCTACACCTACCTCCGATGTGTAGAAGTTGCTCCCTCCACCTAAGCCACAATCAATATCAACTGGTGGAGTAGAAAAGGGGAAGAAAGAGAAATCTGCAAGGAAGTATGTAACAATAGAGGAGGAAACTAAATCAAATGAAGAGGTTAGAGAGGTGAAGAAAACTACTACATTTGCTCGAGTAGTTAGAAAATCTCTATCCAGTGATGCTCCATCCGCTAAGAAGCCAAAAACACGAGAGAAATTTAGTAGAACAAGATCGAGCAAGAAGTAGAAATCAGAGATAGATGAAGCTCTTAAATCTGGTAATATTGAAGGTCATTACACTATTGTGCCTCCATTATAGAAGATTATAGACACAATAGTAAATGAAGGCAATTTGACAAACCTTTTTGTATATTATGAGCATTCTAGTGAAAAGTTCAGAGACCTATTGAGGAAGCAGTTGTACATTATATGAATTATTTTAGTAAAGCATTGATTGAGCTATCATCCGTTATCCCAAAAGAGTTATATGATATTTTTGATGCCCGGAGACACACAAATAGTTTAGAAGATGAAAGGTTAAAAGAATATACCTTAGTAAAGCTAAGTCCTAATGTAACAAAAGATGAAGTACAAAGAATTTTGGGACTTGCTAAGGAAAACTTCCGAAGCAAACACATAGTAAATAAAATAATGTTTGGAAGAGTCGATGAAGTAGTTAAAGATACAAAGGGTATTCTAAAGAAAGTTTTGAAAGAAAATAGCTATCAGATCAATTCGGAGAAGGATGACCAGGGAAAACTTTAAGAACCCCCCCCTCAGACAAGGTGTAAAAACATGGTGAAAGGTGTATAATTGCCGAGGAAAATATTAATTTTACTGGTGAAATTTTGAGGTTTACAGAGAAAAAATAATAATCTCCATTGGCGAATCATTCTTGATCGCTCAAAGTTTGTGAAAAATCCTGGCGAATTGTAATGTTTTTAAAACAAAAAAAATATTTGCATGGGAGAATTGTAATGTTTTTAAAACCCAAAAATTAATTGCATTGGCGATTTCAACCTATTTTCAAACCATAAAAAAAATATATTGGTGGTTTCAACCTATTTTCAAACCATAAAAAAAAAATATTGGCAATTTCAACTTATTTTGAAACCATAAAAAATATATTGGCGATTTCAACCTTTTTTCAAAACGTAAAAAAAATATATTGGCGATTTCAACCTTCTTTCAAAATCTAAAAAATATATATTGGCAAATTTTCAAAGCATTAAATTAATTCCATGGGCGAATTAAATCATTCATTGATCTGCAACTTAAAGTGGAGCATGAGATAAACTATCACACTAACATTACAAACATGGAATGAAAAGCTGATTGAAGAATTTTAAATCAATTCATGACATAAGGTAAAGCCTTACAAGGTGCACGATCATCACTATCACAAGCCATAAGAGAGCTATGATCAGTATAATGCTCATGGACAAGTAAATTGAATGAACCCTAAACAAGATGTATTGTGTAATAATGAAACACAAATGAGGGTAGAACCAAAATCTAATCAAATCTAATATAAAAAGAATGCAATAATAAAATCAGATCTCAAAAAAATCACACTTTCATAATCAAAGGCAAACAAGAAAATGTATTCACCCACAATGAATCAACTATTATAATTGGAAGGTCACTTCATCAAGACAACATACCGGTGCCTTATCCTAGGGCATAGAGTCACTTACAATTCAAAGACAACCTGATAATAAAATTTAATAAGATTCATTTGCAGATAAACATGAATGAATATGCCATTACATACACAACCTAGATTCATACAAATGATATAATCATCAGATTTGTATTGAAAAAAATGATTTCACTGAAACTACCCCAATAACTTTAATTATTTCCTTGAAAGAAATCCTAGAACAATTCCATAATCTTCTTTGCAGACAGGTAAATTGAAAAAACCTTGACCATTCAATTCACAGTGAAAACATAAAATCAACACAAAGACAATTATGTGAAGATTTCAAACTGCAAATGATATTATATTCATATTGATATCAGAAAGTAGATTCAAAATGCAATTTAGCTATGCACTTATGAAATTCTTGATCTATTATCAGAGTTTTCAACATCAATAAAAGTGGCCATCCCTCTCTACCAATCAAAAAAAAGGTGGCCATCCCTCTCAAATTGATCTTGGAATCCTTTTATAAGATGAGGATGCAACAAGCTTAGGATTACTTTGAGGAATCTTGGGTAACAACCTGACATGTCTTCTTTTGCTTTAGCATGGCTTCCCACCTGTCCACCTCTTTGTCTGTTGGCCAATTGAATGCCTTTACCTCTTCCAACTTTGCAACTGATTCTATCCATCTAGCATCTGTAACTACCTTGGCCTCAACAATAAAATTTGTATGGTCAACCTCAACCTTGAACAACGAATCAAGCATACTGTTTAGGAAATCAACATCAACCTGATCATCTATATGCTTGATTATTTCTTCTCCCTCCAGAATCAAATCAAATTTGTTGGTCCAATCAGAAACTGATTTCAATTCTCCATTACTACCATAAATTGAAGGCACCAATGTACTATAACCTTCCCCAAATGTCTATAATTTTTCATTTATAAGCACATCCTTCCCTATGAAAAATGCATAAGCTGCATTGATTACCTCCACCATGTCTTTAGTCTCACTAATCTTGGGAGGGAACTCATCACTATACAACATTGTAGTATCCATCTTATCCATTAATCTGCTTCTTCCTGACCAAACATTGAACAAAGGTCCAAGAAAAGCGACAACCTCAGAGGATTTTTTACTTGCCTCTTTCAAAGAAATGTGCAATTCATGCACTACCATCAATTTTCCTTTCAATACATTAATCTTGTGTTTCAGAATTTTTGACACAATAGACATAGCCTTGATATTTTGTTCCTTTTCAAGCTTTTCAATTTTCTCTGTGTATTCCTCCATTTTTGCTGTCACATCAGCTAGTATTTCTTGTACTTGTTCTGTAATCTATATTGGAGGGGGCTCATTTGCAATTTTTTCTTTCAACTCCACTTACTCTTCCTCCAGAGCATCCTTCTTCATCAACGTCTCTTCATATTTTTTAGCTAATGAAATCAATTGGTTATATGTTTCTGTGTATCTTCTTGACAAATCCTCTATTTTTAATAAATCCAGGAAAGAAAATTGAGTAAAAAATAAGGCAATCTCCATGTCACTTGTGTTCTACAAATTCTGGATCATTCTATCAGCTTTCTTTTCTACTTGGATATGTACAAGGTGGGGCTTTTGAGTAGAAGGGGCCAAAGACCAAGCAACAAGTGTCTTTGAATTAGGATTAAATCTTGATCCTCTTATTACATCTCCAATTTCAAATTTAGTTTTAAACAATGGGTCCTCTTGCTTCCTGATCTGATCAATAATAAAAATAGACTGGATATCCTAGTCAGGCATCGCAATCATACCAGTACTCTTTGAAGGTGGGAAAAGAAATCAAGGTGGATTTGGATGGTTATCATGCAAATAAAAAACACTAAAACATAAGAACATGAAGCACAAATCAAGACAAATGCTTTTTACCTTGCAAAAATCTTTACCTTCTCCCTCGGATGGAGCTTGGATGAAGTTGAAGTGCGCCCAAATGCCTCCAACGTGATGTCAATTTGCTCCTAGATTTCTTGATGTGATTGGCTCTCCAACATTGTGCACAAATGAATATGATGGATTTGAGGGATGAGATGGATAGCATGGCTAAGTGTGGATGGAGGATAAATTTGGCATGATGAGGGTGCAAAGATGGTTTTGTAGGCACAAACTAACAACATGAAGTTGCTAAAATTGGAGATGAAATGTGAGAGGATGGAGTCCTCAATTTATAGGGAGAGAGGAGGAGAAACAAAGGGATAGGATTGACCCAAGATGGAGGGTCAGGATTCCTTGTGAGCCCACACAAGGCCCAAGAGGAGGTGTGGAGACCAAGAGATATGTATTAAAAGCATTTCTTGTCTCCACACTCCTCAAGGTACATTGGGAAGACTTACCAATGTGCCTTGAGAAGAGAAAGGGATGGGACATTTCCTGAGGAATGGAAAGGAAGAATTAAAACTTCTTCAAAAAGGATCCTCATGGGGATTGGAGGAATAAGGAGGAATTAAAAATTCCTTGGAAGATGAGATGCCTAGAGGAATGTGAAATTTTGAAAATCTCACATTCACCTAGGAAAAGGGCATTTAAGGAGAGTGGTTGGATGGAAGGGACACAGAGTTGACTTTGTGGCTAATCATGATGATTAGCCACTAGCAACTCATTAAGAGAGGTATTAGAGGAAATATTAGGTGGGATTAGGGTAGATAAGATTTGTAGGAGGATTTGACTAGGAGAGAGAATGAGTGGAGGGAATTAAAAATTAGAAGAATAATGTTAAGTGAGCTTAGGGAGTTTCTAGAAGAATTTATCAGGTTAATGATGGATTAGGAAAAGGTGATTTGTAGGAATCACTTAGGTTAACTAATTAATTGAAATTAATTAGTTAAGAGGAGGAATTTGAGAAGATTTAATATTGAGGATTTTTAGAAGAATTAAAGGGGATTAATCACAGACTATAGTGACAATATTAATTATAATTAATTAATATTGAGGAGAATTAAAAATTGGCATAATTAATAAATTAATTGTCACGAATTTAAAAATAGTAAAAATAATAATTTTAAAGTGTCTACATTTTGCCCCTCTTTTACGCAGTGGCAAATTTGGCAATGGGTAGAAGATAGCAGAAGAAGAAATAGATGCCCCAGCATAAAGCATGGGAGGTGTATGCCCCCTCGAGAATTTTGTCGAAAGAAAATTGACAAAAGAAATTCTCAAAATAATGAAGAAAGAATTTGAGTGGAGGAGATAAGTGAAAAATAAATAGGAAGTAGATGTAGAAAATCTTGAAGATAGAATAGAAGATGCGAGACCGCGGAGGAAATGGGCCCTCATGGGGGCCCATATAAGCCACAAAGGGCCCAATGAGGAGTCACTGTTACACACAAGCCTTGGAGCCACTCAGAGCCTAGAAGGAGAGAAGGAAAGATGGATCACATTCCTACACGTGATCATCATGCTGAGAGGATCTGACGGTATGACAAACCCTCTAGCTATGGACCACCGGTATGTAGGACCATTCCCCCTTTTGAATTTTTTAGGGTAGGGGTAGAATTAGGGCTAAATTTAGGGCTAGATTTGGCGATTCGCACGCACTGATTGCTATTTCAGCGTGCACACCAATGGGTTAGCGCGAGTGCTAGTGAATAGCGTGGGGGCTTGCTAGGAGGAAGTGGGTAGAATAGATTTTTTGGGGGATGAGGATTGATTAGCACGGGTGCTTGCACTTCAGCGTGGGCACTTGTGCTTTGATGTGGGCGCTCGCGCATCCGCGCGGGCGCTCAAGGGTTTACGTAGGCACTCGCGCTGACGGAAGTTGTAGGGAGTTCTGGGTAGGGTAAGCTTTATCTGTTAGCGCAAGCGCCTGCAGATTGGCATGAGCACCACAGTTTTGGCGTGAGCGCTGGACAAATCAGTGTGTACACTTTGGAGGGGGAGGGTTAGGTTTAGGTTTAGAATTTTTGGGATAGGGTGAGGGTATGGCTGGTTTTAGAGGGTAGAATATGACTTGTGGACATGGAAATAATGAATTTGTTTGGTGGATGCAGGCAGAGATGGGGCCATTGGCTTCGAGGGAGCATTGGCCTACTACTATGAGTTTATTTTGGGAGTTGGGGCGTGATGAGTTGGAGGTGCTAGCTGCTCTAGGATTGCACTATGTGGGTAGGTGGCCGAGGATACGAGCTCATACTGCGATGATGACAACTTTAGTTAAGAGGTGGGATAGTCAGTATAACACCTTCCGTCTTCCTACTGCGAGGTGACAGTGACCCTTTTGGATGTATGGAGGATCTTGAAGATCCCCATTCGTGGTGTCATCCCAGAGTACCACTTGGATGCAATGGATTTTTATCTTTGGGAGGTTTGTGAGTATGAGACCCCATCGATGCTGGATAGGAGTAGGATGCACTTGGGTAGGGCGATGGGGATTTGGCAGATTCCTCACTTGGCACTGGTGATTTGTGGATTCTTGAGCGGGCGGATTAGACCTGATCTAGGCGGGCATGGATTCTCTGTTGGATGGTGCAGGTGCCTTTATTTTATGGTTCATTATGGCGTGTAGTATGTGTGGGGAGCTATGATGTTAGCTTAGTTATATCATGATATGCATCTGGTGGTGTATAGGGAGTATGCTAGTTTGTCGACATGAGTGACACTTCTCCACATCTGGGCTTGGGAGCACATTACGCTTACTCGACCACTGGGTGTATAGGACAGGTGGGCTCGACAACCATATGTGGATAGGTATAGGGGGCTACTACACTATACTTTGATAGGGTATGTATGGTTTTGGAGGCCGATTTTGGATGAGCTTATGCAGTTTACATGGTGGCTATTTTTGGGGTGTGAGAGATGGAGGGGTGACTAGTAGCTGCACTGGGCTGGGGTGGAGATGTGGCTGTTTGGGAGATCAGTGTACATTATGGAGTATTATGGACCATACAGGGTGGCGAGACAACTCGAATTGGTTCAGGATATAGTGGGGGATATCCCAGTGTATCCTTGGATTACACGGGAGGTGAGATATTGGGGCCCGACGACAAGTCCATTGGAGGGCAGAAGCAGTTTTTAGACAGTGTCTCATTTGGTCTGGGATGAGCGGATGGGGGCAGGTGAGGATCCTGGGACAATAGGAGGATATAAGAGCTAGTGGGAGGGGCACTTGCCAGTATGTATTACCATTCCTAGGGTTTTGGAGGATGATGAGCTACAGCTGACCGTAGACCAGGTAGTTGGTGGTGAGGATGATGGCCTAGGGGGGAGAGTTGTGGTTGGTGCAGGGCATGGTGCTAGAGGTTAGCAGAGTAGAGTGAGGGTGGTATGTAGTAGGGATCTAGAGGAGGGAGAGGGAGAGGGAGAGGTTGAGGGAGAGGGAGAGGGAGAGGGAGCACTAGTAGGAGAGGCCGTAGAGGCCGTGGGTGGCAGGGGAGAGGATGCTGTACCTATGGATGTTCTCGAGGCACAGGTGGAGGAGAGGGGAGGGATATCACATGCTGATTTTGACAGAGTGCAACAGGAGTGAGATACTACCTAGGTGAGACTCCATTCTGTTGAGGATGAGCTACAAATAGAGAGAGCTGGTAGGGAGAGTCTGGAGGCAGAGGTGGATGCCTTGAGGTAGGAGAGGGAGAAGTTTGGGTAGATGTTAGAGGAGGCATGAACAGGGAAAACTATAGCGGCCCTTCAAGATGTTATCCGCCAACAGGATGATGATCTAGAGGGGCTACGGGGCAGAGTGCAGAGGGCAGAGGTAGATGTGATACGCCTGTAGGGGGAGAGGGATGCAACCCACCAAGTGTTGGTTCCTGCAGGGCTTGGGCAGATATACACTAATATTATGCAGCAGTGGGATAAGGCAGAGAGAGAAGCTCGGGAGAAAAAATACTACAGGGGATTATATCACGGAGCAGTACCTGCGGCACAACGAGCAACTTCGTACACTGAGAGTGTGCAATCTCATAGGACACAGAATCATCGGCCCACACAGAGCCAACATACAGGTGGATCAGTGGGGTTTAGGCCACCGAGAGGAGGGGAGGCAAGAGGTTTAGGTGGAGGAGGTACATCGGAGGGGGGTGGGGAGACAGGAGGGGAGAGCTAGCTCCATTTTGGCTTATGTATCATATTTTGACCCTTCAGCATGATCATTGTATTATGACATACATATTCATCCCTTTTGAGCATATATATATATGATTTTGTGATGATGGATGGTGTGTATTCTTTATTATGATGGATTCTCTTTATTTTCTTGTGATGTGATGTATGGATGTAATTATGGATATGTTGTGCTGACCTATTTGTGATGCAGAATGGATGTTTATATATGTATGCCTATGACACGCTGCTGACACATTTTGGATGCAGGATGAGTGATCATGCTTTTTGATGTGTATATATGCTACATATGCAAATGTATGATGGATATGTAGGTGTAAATAATTTATGATGCAATCTATATGAGGAATGAATGTAATGTCATGATATGTAAATGATGTGATCTAAATGAATGAGTAATGTAATGTAATCTATGTGGATGAATTAATGTCATTTATTTATAAATGATGCATGTGATGAAATCTAAGTGCAACCTATGTGATAAATGTTTGTGGAAAAATGACAATCTAAATGAGTAGTTTAATGAAATGAAATGCATTCTATATGAATAATGTAACCTACATGGAAAAAGTGAATGAATAATGCAAAGAGGGAATATGCCCATGATAACATAGTGATCTTAGCTAGAAAATAGAAGAATATGGAATAGATGGGGAATGGGGTAAATTGAGGACTCAATTTTAGATTAGGACTTTATGGAATGATGGTGAAAGTTGTGCACAAAAATGCGGAGAGCCAACCTAGTTTAATATTGCCCCGGGTGACTTGCACCACTGATTATTGGAATAAGGATACCATGAGTGTTGGTGTAAATAAATATTCATTATGGATATTATTACACTTTACTTAAATTGACTTAGGATAATGCATCTCTTCATAGTTTGGATTTGAGACACTTAGGGAAGTGTGCACATAGGGATAGAGCTTGTAGGAGAAATTTCACCTTTTGTGGTCTTATTTTGCTATTACACTCCACATTCGGTGGTGGATATTATATTATTTCTCCTACCTACACCTAGTATTTCTTACCTACCCTTGTTTCTCATTGAGCCACATGTCATGATTGTGTGTTCGTACATCCATATGGCCTTGCTTATATAAGAAGGATCATATTCATTGTATTGGTTAATCTAGTTGATCATTTGCATATTGATGAGAATATAGTTTGTTCTTGTCATTATTTTGTCTCTCTTTTATGATTTTCATTGTGCCCTTGATCTTGGCAAAATCTTACAATGAGAAACCCAAGGCGTGGACTGACTCACAGTCAAACGGGAATTCCTTACACACAGCTATGTAAGTGTTGAGAAGCACTAATACAAAGTTGTGGGTACGTACAAGGAAACCCTCAAACACACCAATACCTCTTGTACACGAGAGGTTAAGTGTTGATAAACACTAGTACCAGGTCGCCGGTTTATACAAAAGAGATCCAAAATATGCCATGCTATGAAAATATGCCCCAATATGCACCTATTGTAAACATACCTGGATATGAAAAATCTGGGCAGTCATAAACAGATGTAGTCGTAGGGCAAAAGATGCAATTCTAAATGAAAAATTGAAGAAATCAAACAAGTCATTCACTCATGACCAACTGATACCTCTTGCCAAGAGTAGGATTAGGATGGATGATTAAGTTGCCAGGAAAGGGAAGGATTCATCCCTAGGGAAAAGGATAAAGGGGGTGGACTTTTTGGATTGGCTAAGTGATCATATGGCCTTGAAGATTAACTTGTGGACTTAGGATTGTTATGAAGACTTCATGAAGCTCACACAAAGGCACACAAGCTCAGTTGATGGGATATTCCTTATTCATGATTTAGGTGAAGACTCATCATCATACACATGATTTGTTCAGAGGTGGAAGGGAAGGAATGTTGGGATGGGTGGATTGGATGGGAGGGTGATTGGAGCACCGATCTGATAGACAATGGATCTGGTTTATTTACCTTGGCGCCTGCATGGAGGTTTTCACCAAGGTACTTGTCCATAGTGCCACAAAGTGATTTTCACTGATGGACGATTTTTTTTTTTTTTTTGTGTCACAAGGCGACTGTTTGCCAGGTTTTCACCAGAGTAACGATTTTTTCAGGATCTTGTTCTTATTTTTATATATTTTTTTTTCCATGATTTTTTGATTTTTTTTTGACAATTTAAGACCTTTTGAGGACTAGGCATAGAATATTTTGAGGTGCATGATATTTATTGGATCACCCAAAGGATCGCCTTTAGGAGTAGCCAACTGATAAGCCCTTGATCCATATTTTGCTATGATTACATATGGTCCAAGCCAATTAGGCTTGAATTTGCCTTTCTTTTCTCTTTCTTGAAGGTTTTTCTGATTCTCCACGAGGACAAGATCACCAATTTGGAATTCCTGGGTTCTGACTTTCTTGTGATAACTCATGCATAGATGGTTCTGATATACCTGAAGATGGTTCAAGGCCTTGAGACACCTTTCATCTAACAATTCTAGCTCTTGTAGGCGGGCAATTCTATATTCTTCATCTGGTAGGATATTTTGCAGTGATACCCTTAGAGAGGGGATCTCGATCTCAAGGGAGAGTACAACTTCAGAGCCAAAGACAAGGGAATAAGGGATGGCACCTATGTGTGTGCAGATGGAGGTGCAGTAGGCGCACAAAGAAGGATGGAGTTGGAGGTGCCAATCATGACCAACTTCATTGACTGTCTTTTTGAGGATTTTGATTAGGATTTTATTAGAAACCTCATCTTGACCATTGCCTTGGGGGTAATATGGGGTGGAGAAGCGATGTTGGATGTTGAATTTCTGGCAGAGTTCTTTGACATCCTGGTTTTTAAATTATCTGCCATTATATGTAATGATAACTTTTGGAATACCATATCGATAGATCAAGTAGTTCAGGATGAATTTGGATATCTGCTTTCCTATGGTAAAAGTAAGAGGGATAGCCTCTACCCACTTGGTGAAGTACTCAGTGGCGGTGATAATGAATTTATGCCCATTGAAGGATGAGGGGTGGATTTTCCCAATGAGATCGAGCCCCCACTGTGAGAAGGGCCAGGGTATAATGAACGGATATAATTCTTGTGATGGTGCATGAATCTTGTCGCCATGTTGTTGGCAAGGGATGCATTTCTTCACATAGTTATATGCATCTACTTCCATTTTAGGCAAATAATATCCTGTTCTCAAAAGCTTTTTAGCCAGGGTGAGCCCACTTGAGTGTGCCCCACAGATGCCTTCATGTACTTCATGTAATGCCCATTCCACCTCTTGTTTATCTAAACACCTTAGGAGGGAACCATCAAAATGCCTTTTGAATAGGGTATCTCCAAGGATAGTGTAGCGAGCACATCAGCGAATGAAGGTTTGTTGTTAGGTTTTGGTAAGGTGTGGGGGAATAGCGTTGTCTTTAGGAAATCCAAGGTTTCTTGGTACCAGGGGGACTTAGGACCAATGAGCACACACACCATTTCAGACTCTGGTAGATCGTATGCCAGTATGAATAGTTTCTCAACCAAGAACTCACACTTCTGACTATGTGCTGACATCTGAAGGAGGGAGCCAATGGTGGCCATTGCATCTACAACCCTATTGTTTGTTCATGGGACTTGATCAAACTTGATTATTGTGAAGTGCTGCTTAAGATCTTCAACCATGCTACGATATGGAAGGAGTTTGTCTTCTTTTTTTTGGTATTCGTCATTGACTTGTTTTATGACAAGTTGGGAATCACCATAGACTTGTAATTCCCTTATCTTGCACTGGATATCCAAGTGTAATCCTGTAATGAGTGCCTCATATTCTGCGATGTTGTTGGTACATGCAAAAGCTATCTTGTATGACTTTGGGATGCCATCTCCTTGAGGTGTGATTAGTAGTATTCCTGCCCCTGATCCATTTTGGGGGCAAGAGCCATCAAAGTACAATTTCCATGTGGAGGATGTGGTGATAGTCATAATGAATTCATCCGATAATTCTATGTGAATAGGATGATCACTTGGAAGTGGAGCGTCAACCAACTAGTCTACAATGACCTATCCTTTGATTGCTTTTCTGTCTACATATTCAATGTCAAACTCTCTTAAGAGCATGACCCATTTAGCGGTTCTGCTAGTGAGGGCAGCTTTTGACAAGAGATATTTAAGCGGGTCAATCTTAGCAGTTAGTTTTGTTTTGTTGTTCAATATATAGTGTTAGAGTTTCTGTGTGCTAAACACCAATGCCAGACATGCTCTTTCAATGGAGGTATAATTGAGTTCATACCCTACTAGTGTCTGACTGATGTAGTAAATGACATGTTCCTTCCCTTGATCATCTGTTTGTGCCAACAATGCCCCACAATGCCACTGTGGTAGCACATATGTACAAAATAAGAGGTTTTCTAGGAGTAGGAGGCATAAGCACTAGAGGTGATGCCAGATATTCTTTTAGTTTTTCAAAGGCCTTTTGACACAAGTAGTCCCATTTGAATTTTGTGTCTTTGCGCAACAGGTGTGCAAATGGATGGCACTTATCTGCCAGTTGTGAAATAAAATGTCTAACAGATTGGAGTTTTCTCTGGAGGCTGTGCAGTTGTCTAAGAGTTTTCGGTGGAGGCATTTCCATGATGACTTTTACCTTTGCAGGATCGACCTTGATGCCTCTGTGAGAAACAATGAAACCCAATAGTTTTCCCGATGTGACCCCAAAAACACACTTCTTAGGATTTAGGCATAATTTGTATTTTTCCAATCTTTCAAAGATCTGCTTTAAGATAGGGATGTGTTCCTGTCTTATCTTTGATTTGCCTAGCAGATCATCCACATAGTCCTCCATAATTTTATGCAAGAGGTCATGAAAAATCATCATCATGGCACGCTGATATGTGGCTCCAACATTTTTGAGGCCAAAAGGCATGACCCGGTAATAGAAAGTCCCCCATGGTGTTGTGAATGCAGTTTTATGTTGATCTTCATCTGCAATCCTGATTTGATTATATCTAGAGAATCCATCCATAAATGATAGAATCTCATGCCCTAGTGTAAGGTCCACAATCATATCTATGTTGGGGAGCGGGAAATAATCTTTAGGACAAGCCTTATTTAGATCTCGGAAATCAGTATAGATGCGGATGCCCCTGATGGGTTTGCCGATAGGTACAATGTTAGAGAGCCATTCAGCATAGTCTATTGGTTTGATGAATTCTGCGTCCAACATTTTTTGGAGTTCTCCCTTGACCAGGAGTGCAATATGCGGATGTATTTTGTGCAACTTCTGTTTCATAGGTTTTGTGTCTGGGCAGACAACGAGATTATGAACCACCAAGTCAGGATCTAAACCAGGCATATCGGCATAGGACCATGCAAAATTGATTTTTATCTTTGTTAGGAAATTTATGAAGTCTTGTTTCTCTTTTTCTATGAGGGACTTAGAAATGAACACATTTTTTGGAATGTCTTCGGTGCCCATGTTGATACTGTCTGTTTCTTCTAGTAGCAAATTTGACCTGTCTTGAGGAAGGTAACCAATGGTAGGGAGGTCAAGTCCCTCATCGTCAAGTGCCTTTTCCAGGTTTTCACTTTTGGATACACCCTTTGTTTTTATTTTTCGCTCATCCAAAGGTGCCTCAGAGAGGTTTTCACCTAGGGAGTCATGTTTTTTAATTTGATTATCTTTTTTGTGGCTAAGGGCATTGGCGTGACTACCAAAGTATCCCTTTTCATGTAGTTGAATACCATCTACTCGGTTGCAGTCTTCTAAATTTCAAATAGTCAGGAGAGTAATGAGAGCATTATCATCGACGCATATATCTAAAGTGGGTTTGTCTCGTTGGCCCTAGTCTATGAGTTCAGGATGGACAAGATGTAGCTTATGTGAAATGGGAGAGGTTACGGGGGTGATGACATTGATGTGAGTGTTAAAGAAGATATCATTTTTCGTATTCATAAGGCATTTCATGGAACTCCTCTTCGTCAGAGCTTTCAATATCTAAGGAAGGACTTGAAGGGGCACCATTGATAGTAATATTAGGCACCAGGGTGTACCCCAAGCCTTTGTTGTACTTGTAGGAGATAGGATTTATGGGTGCTTTTCTTCCTTTCTCCTCTGGTCCCAAGCCGTGTCCTTTGTAACCCATTTTTTCAACTATAGCTGGTGCTTTTGGATACATTTTTTTTGATATTTTTGCTGGATCTTCATCTTGTTCCCGGTATAACCATGAAGAGACATCTGTGTCGAGGCTCTCCTCATCAAGTGGACCCCATTGTTGGAAAGTGGTATCTTTGCATTGCATGACTGGCTTCTGATCTTTTTTGAGCTCTTTTGGTTTGCCAAATGACTTAGGAGACAGGGGGAGGTTGCCTATTAATAAGACATCCTCCAATTTTTATTCTCCCCAACCATTATCCAAGATCTTGATTTATGTGTCTGGTTGGGATGAGGTGGAGGAAACATTTGATGTGTCAGATGGAGGAGTTGGTGAGGGTCTATTTAGTGGCAATGATATGGATGTTTCCCCTCTAAGAGCTTGCAGTATTGAAAAGGTTGTGGATCACCTTTGATAGTGATCTCTTTTCCATTGAAGGGGAATTTGATGCATTGGTGATAAGTGGAGGGTATGACTTGCAAGGAGTGAATCCATGGCCAACCGAGGAGGATGTTGTAGGGGAGATCAAGATCTAGTACTTGGCAAGGGGTTTCAATTGTGATAGGGCCCACTTGAAGAGGTAAGGTGGTCATGCCCTTTGAAACTCTTTCTGCATCATCATATGCTTTTATTGTGATCCTTCCTGATGTGTCTACCAGGTCCTTAGAAAGTCCTAATTATTTTATTAACTTGTATGTACACAGATTGAGTCTGAATCCACCGTCTATCAGGATACGTTTGACCTTGTGCTTTTGGATAAGGGCTTCGATGTGCAAAGGTTTATTATGGTCTTCATCTGTAGGAGCATCATTGGAAGTGAATACAAGGTGTTGCTGGGTAGCAAGGTTTCCAATGAGAGCTTGGAATTGAGTAGCATTAATATAATTGGGAATGCGAGACTCAAGGAGGGCTTGTTCCAAAATTTCTTTATGGACATGGGAAGTCTTGTGAAGTTATAGAATGGAGATCTGTGCCGGGGTCTTCCCAAGTTGGTCAAGGAGGTCATATCGACGGGTGGAAGACATGGGTAGAGGGTTTGGTGGGGGAGGATCTCCTTGGATGGTGACTTTACCTCATTGCGTGGTTATTGCAGTCATTTTGAGAGTAGGGGGTGGAAGGTGTAGTGCCTTGAATGAAAATCCTAGCATGATTAGGTCTTCTTTAGGAAGGGAGAGGATTAACTCCTTGGATAGTTATGACATTTACATGATTGCCTGTGGGCTCAATGCAACCTACTAAAGAGTCAAATCCGCTTATGTGATTAGTGTAGTCATAATTCACTGCGTTAGATGATGAGCCTTTTCACTTATCATGTTTTGGGAAAGGTTCTTGGTACATTTTAATTTTTTCATTGTTATTACCAGGTTTTGCATTTGCTACTTCAATTTCACCCCTATCAATGAGGTCTTGTATGTAGATTTTAAGCTTCATGCATTTTTCGTGTATCATGCCCCTTGATACGATGATACTCACAATATTCATTCTCATTATACTACCTAGGTTTGGGTTTATTGGGATCAAATGGGCGAGTGATCGGGAAAACCACTATGCCTACTTGAACAAGCTTTTGAAACACCACTTCAATAGGCTCAACAAGAGGAGTGAAGTCTCTTGGAGTCCTGTTATTGGATCGGGGTGGTCACCCCTGGACTGAGACATTATTGTGAGGCTTTTGGGATTGATTTTGATTGTTTTGAATAATGAATTGATTATTAGTGGTGGTGGGTTTTGGAGGAGCGGCCATGGTCTGGACCCATTTTGTATCAGTTACACCGTCATTGACTACGTTCTTGTTCTTGGACCAAAATTTTGGTTTATCATTATGATAAGAGGAAGAATTTTGAGTTGATCTTTGGTAGTGTTTCAAGGTTCCTTCCTCTAACAAGACACGTTCGAAGGCTAGGCCCTTATCAGTCAATTTTTAAAAAGATTTAATACATTGAGATGTCAAAGGTCTTGAAAGTTCGGGCACCAGGTTCTTTTGAAATAATTCAATTTGGTGCTGTTCTGGCTCCCATTGGAATTTCTTGATGAGGTGTCACCATGTTTGCAAGAAGTTGGTGAAAGTCTCTTCGAGCCTTTGATTTGTGGTTACACAAGTCCATCATGGAAACATAATTAGCCATGTTATAGGCATAATGAGCCACAAACTTTTTTGCCAAGTTTGGAAAGGAGATAATGGAACCTTGTGGTAAGGACGAGAACCATGCCAGGGCATCTTCTGTGAGACTCTTAGGTAAGAGCCTTTGAAGGTATAGGTCACTATAGGAGACTTCTTGGCATAGGATGTGAAATTACTAGACATGGTCGCGGGGGTCCCCTTTGACTTCATACTTGGTAAATTTAGGGATCTCAAACCCGGGGGGGTAGGGTGCAACTGATATAGATGGGTTATAAGGACAAGGACAAATTTCCTCAAATGAGTATAGTTTCCTCTTATTAGTCCCTTCTTTCATGTCCTGAATTTCTTTAATGAGGTCTTGTTGTGGATTTTGGAAATGATGGATTTCATTCGCTCTTAGAATCAGATGAGTCATGGAAGGTGCACCACCATTAATGTATTGATATGATGAGGAAGTGGGAATGTGAGATATGATGATCGATGTTGCAGGGGCTTGAGTGATGGTTGGTTGTGGCCCATAAACTGATGTGACAGGATTAAGTGTGACCCAAATGAGGTTAGCGACATTGTTGACAGGAAGTGAAGTTTGTGGAATAGAAATATATGGTTGAGTAGAGGAAGATAGTATAGAGGCATGTTGGAGAATAGATGAGATCAGATTGGATAGTTAGATGGTAAGGAGGAAGAAGGTGGAATGGAGACCATGGGGGGAGGTGTCATGGGTGTTTTTGATTGTGTTTGAATGATGGGTGGGGTCGTAATTGATTAAGTTTGAATAACAGGTGCAACATTCTGCATGGGAGCGAGGTCTCCTTATGGTTGTTGACCAAGGGTTGATTTATCAAAAGCAGGTGGGAGTTGAGCTCCATTTTCAAGGAGGGTCTTTATGAGCATAGTAGGATTGTGTTGGATAAATTTCTCAATCATCTCTTGGTTATAAGAGTCTGCTAGGAAAGTTTGCACTTTCGGGGAGAGTTCATCTTGGTTAACCATATTAGGATTTTGCGTTGAATTTTGAGTACTAGGTTGCACACTTTGTGTAGGATCTTGTGTAGGATCTTCATATAGGACACTAATGTCTGGCATACCATATTTTTGTTCGGCCATATTTTTCTTTTGAGATCGAGTTGTGACCATACAAGATTAACCTTAGAAAAGATTGGAGGAGGAAATCTTTGATGAGAGGACTTAGCGAGACTTTTGGATTTTTGGATTTGTCTTTGATGAAAAGGGATTTTGCTGATTGGTAGGGTCCTTGGATTAGAACCCGAATTTGACTGGGACTGACACCTTAGTCCTTGGATGAGGATCTTAGGTGGTAGATGAAACCACAAGCCAGGTAATGACCAAGTTGGGTAGAATTTAGACCTTGGAGTGATGATTAAAAAGCCTTTCTTCCACTAAGGGTTGACTAATGACCCTAAGCAAAGCAAAGGCATAAGTTAAGAGTCTTGATTGACTCAAAGGATAAGTCAAAGGTACTTGGAGAGGATTCTTCTTCAAGCACAAAAAGCCAAGTGATTACGGATGAGGTCTAATGGAACTTCACAAGGCATGGAACCTTAATGTGAGGTTAAATTGGATTAAAGGATGATTTGATTTGGATTTTTGAGAATTGATTTTCTAATTGAAGGTTATTGATTTTGTGATTGATTGATGTGCTAAGTCCTTAGGAAAATATTGAAGATGATTGATTGAAGAGGCATGATAGTGATGATTAGAATAAATTTGGTGACTAGGTTATCCTTGGCATGAACATGACTCAATAGATGATTGGTTCGGATGGCAAGCTGTATGAAGGGACGCGACCACCCTGATTTTGATGATAGTTGGTGTTGAAAGACAAACATGAACCTTGCTAGAGGGCACAAACTCTTAGTTCATCACTAGTATCAAACTCATTGCTATGACCATGGACGTAATCGTGGTAATGATGCAAGAATTTCCTATGTTTAAGCAAGAGTTTGTGGTTTGTATACCAAAATTTCTGATGCCTAATGAGTTGTGCTTGTGTGAGATTATTTTTCCTGATAGGTCGGTGGATTGACTTCTTAGGATGCTTATACAACTTAGATTTATGAAACATGAAACAGACAAAGTTTTGACACAATTTGGACTTTGTGTGGATAGTGACTTGGATGATTGTTTGCTTTTAGACAAATGTTTTTTTTGCAAAGTGTTTGAGGATAATGATGTTTTTTTAGTCTACTCTTGGCAAGCAAGTATCAAGAAAAGAAAACACAATGATCAAAATGAATTTTATCTCACAGACACTCATGCTCATGTACAACATTCTTAAGGCTGGCAAGGACAATAGTCATTGGATCCCAATCGGTTTCCCAGCTATGCTTACCCAAAGCGGACACTTAGATGCTTGACCCCACTGGCTCCCATCCATGACACTCACTTCTCTAGGGCAGCCAAGCATCAATTCCCATGAAAAATCCTCATGGAGAACTTTGTGTCTCTACTAAGGGCCATAAAAATATGGGTGGCTTTGGAGGTCTGACCTCTTGGACCAATGACTAGAAGGTTTTTGGCCACTATGCACAAGGTGTTTAATATGTCTTCCCGTTAGGAGCTACCCTTCACAGTTGCACAAGCGCAATTGAGGCCTATAGCCCAACGAAGCACCAAGAACATAGTAGTCACACAATCATGATTGAGATCTCTAGGATCCTGCTAAGAACCCAATATGAGAGTGAACTCTCATATAGGCTCAACCATTGACCCTTTCATCATCAATGGCCTATTTATTATAGTGAGTTGGGAACCCCAGGTTCGGGTGTACTCACTTGGGTTGTTCCCTCTTACTGTTGGCATATGTGCAGAGCATGATGACATGATGATATTGTATGTTGTCATTGATGTCAATATGCTGAAGTATGAATTGGTATGTTGTAGTAAGCAAACTGGCAAGAGAACCGGTATGATGATGTAGACCGGTATTTGTGAAAAAATGAAGTAGTATGTTTGTTCAAGGTGAATTGGTAAATGAAATTTTTGTATCAGGGTTTCATTTGGCATGACTACCGATTGGTAGTCTCAGCTTCAGGGTTTTCGGTTGATGCATTCCAAGATTTGCGATTCAACCGATGACATCTTGTGATGAGTTAGCATTGTAATGAAGACCAGATAAGTGTTTCCACGTCAGCCTTGTGTGCGTGAAGGATTTCCTTGAGGATCTTGCATGGAGATTGATCCTATCTACCTCGAGAATGTGCGAAGTCTCTATAAACGGTGTAGAGCACGTGATGAGTTATCAGCTTCCTAAAGCGAAAAAGAACGAATGTTGGAGAACGTCTTGAGATTTGTTCAAGATTGTTGTATTCGATGCAGTGTGATTAACGGTCAGGATTGAACCAACTGGATTGTAAAACCTAAATGTTTAGGGTTTAGGTTTTATGCTACTGACCTATCTATTTCCTATAAGGTCGATGATGTTTTTCATTTTGAAGCTGTTGGCAAATGGTATGTGTGTATCCCAGTGAGTGATACTTGATTCTTGCCAGATTGGAGAAGTGTGTTGATACCTACAGAGTGTGATTGCAGAAGAAAATGAGCTAAAGTGGATCTGCCTTGGCATTGAGTATTGTTATCAGATCAGTGTATTACCTGTTGACTTCTAACCATTTCAGCAATTGGAAAATCCCTTAACCGGGTAGCTTTAATAGGCTTTTGAGTAAATCATTTAATAGGGTGACTCAATTCAATGATTTCTTCAAATCCTCTTGCGAGGTAACCTTTAACAGGGTTCTAACCTTTAACTGGGTATTTAGCCATCCCTTAACTGGGTGATCCTTAGCAGGATCGGTTCCTAGTAGAACCTATTGTAATAGTCTTTAACCGGACTAGGCTCCTAACAGAGCAGACTTCAGAAGAGTTCAAGAATAGCTTGTGGGTATTCAGTGGTTTTTCCCAGTTGGCTTTCCATGTGAAAAATCAGTGTGTCATGTGTGATGTCTTTCATGTGATGATTTAGTGTTTTATGTCAAACTGGTAAAATATGTTGAACAAAGTCATTATATTTCTGATGATAGATTACTTTTTTATGCATAAGGGTGAAGTGGAAATGAGGTATTAGATTGTATGGAAAGCTATGGGTTACCAGTTTATGTCTTTCACATTCTCACTGTGTTTTACCGGTAGTAATCTTGTTTAGACCGATGTTAGTGCTTGCCAGTCAAGTGCAGTGTTTGCAGTCAAACTGGTTCAGGAAAAGTGTTTTTGCCTCTACTAATTCACCCCCCCTCTTAGTACCGATTTGGTACTAATTGTTTATCATTTATTCATCAATTGGTATCAGAGCATCTTCTAGGTCCTTTGTGTTGTAAGCTTAACCGCTTGAGGAAAAGATCCTACTCTAATGATGAAGAGGGAAGGTCCAAAGTTCAATAGAGACAACTTTAAAATATGGAAGAAAAAAATGAAGATATACATCAGAAGCATGGGTGCTCAACACTAGAGCTATGTTGAAAATGCTTGTGTTATCCATACCAGTACTCTCACTGATGATCAAAAGAGAGATATTCAAGAGAATGGGCAAGTCATGGAAGCCCTAATCAAAAGTCTATCTGACATTGAGTTTATTGATGTTCAGGATAAAGACAATCCCAAAGAAGTATGGGATGCTCTTGAGAATATCTATGGCGGTGATGAGCATGTGAAACAAGCTAAGGAAGAGAGCCTTAGGGGAAATTTTGAAGACATGCAGATGGTTGAAGGAGAGACCATTCAACAATATGGAATAAGAATCAAAACTGTTGTTGGAGACATCAAGAGTGTAGGTGGTATAATAGATGATTCCACTGTCGTTAACAAAGTCTTGATATCCTTTTTACCGGTCTATGCAATAAGGGTTGCTACTATTCAGGAGTTGAGGTCTATAGACAAGACAAAGGTATCCCTAGACTCCATCATTGCTAAGTTGACAACTTATGAGCTAAATAATTATGATGGCAGTATTCAGAAGACTGAATCAGCCTTTAGAGCATTTGCTGCACCATCTAGAAAGGGCAAAGAAGCTAGTACTAGTGGTGAACCAAGACAAAGCAAAGAAATGGACGATGAGAAAATCCTGATGGAATTTGAAGCTCTTCTTGCCAAGAGACTTCCTAAGGGAACTGGTAAATACAGAGGTAAGCTCCCTTTGAAATTCTTTTCTTGCAATAGGATAGGACACATTGTTGTAAACTATCCTAATGGTGATAATAAGGACAAACCGGAAAGGTTCAAGAAGTTCAAAGGAGGAAACCGGAGAAACTGTTTTGTAGTAGTTGATGAAGGTGTCACTGATGAGGAATCACAAGATGAAGAAAGTGAAGACATTGTATTTGTAGCAGTTAAGGAAGATGTGTCAGACAAGAAGGCTCTTGTCTCCCACTTTGATAATTCCAATGAGTGGATTATTGATAGTGGCTGTTCTCACCATATGACTAGTGACCAGAGTAAGTTTATATCTTTGGAAGAGTATGATGGTGGTGTGGTTCATTTTGGTAATGATGTACCATGTATGGTAAAAGGAAGAGGGTCCATCTCTCTGAATGGAAAAAGCAGTGCTGACAATGTGTATTGGGTAGAAGGTCTCAGACACAACCTTTTGAGTGTTGCCCAGCTGAATGATAATGGAATCACTCTGGAATTCAGAGATGGAGTGTGTAAAATAAAAGGTAAGAGTGGTGAACTGGTGGCCACCGGTATGCAGACCAAAGGTAACCTATTTCAGCTGAATGCAAATATCAATACATGTCTAATGGCTAAGTTTGATGATAGCTGGATATGGCATAGGAGACTCTGCCATGTAAACTTTGATAATATTGTGAAGACCAGTAAGGTCAAGGCAGTTAGAGGATTGCCTATGTTGAGAAAACCGGAGAATCCTTTGTCCAGAGAGTGTCAACTGGGGAAAATGTCTTCCTCAACCTTCAAAGGTAAATCTTTCACTACAGACAATTTACTTGATCTTGTGCATACTGATTTGTGTGGTCCTATGAAAATTAGGAGTGTGCAGGGAGATAGGTATTTTATGAGTCTTACTGATGATTGCTCAAGAATGATGCGGGTCACATTCTTGAAGGACAAGTCTGAAGCCTTTGGAAAGTTCAAAACCTTTAGAGCACTGGTTAAAAAAGAAAGCGGTAAGAGGATTAAGTGCCTAAGAACTGATCAAGGAGGAGAATTCACTTCCAGTGAATTCAACAAGTACTATGAAGAGAACGACATCAAGAGACAACTGTCTGCCCCTTGGACTCCACAACAGAATGGCCTAGCAGAGAGAAACAACCAGACTGTAGTTGAAGCAACCAAAACAATGCGGATCCAAGGAAATGTTGCTCACACCTTTTGGAGAGAAGAGGTGAGCACTGCAGTCTACACAATAAACCGAGTACTCATCAAGAAAGGTAAGGATAAAAATCCTTATGAGTATTGGACCGGTAAGACACCAGTGGTAAGCTACTTTAGAGTGTTTGGTAGTGAATGTTATATCAAGAGGAGTGAACATCAGAGCAAGTTTGATGCAAAATGTGATGAGGGAATATTCCTAGGGTATTCCATAAAGAGAAAATCTCTCAAATGTTTCAACAATAGGACTCAGAGAATTGTTCAAAGCATAAATGTTAGAGTTGATGAAACCTCTGAGAAACATGAGGAAACCGACAGTGAGCAAGTAGGAGAGGAACCGGTAGTAACCTTTTGGGAACTAGTTGCAAAACAACCTAGCACTAGTAATAGTGCTCCTACACCGATAGATGCTGATGCTGATGAAGATGAGGATGAAGAGGAAAAGCAAGAAGAAACAACTAAGATCATTCCTAGGTATGTAAAGCTGAATCATGATCTAAAGCAGATCATAGGAGATAAGGATGCAGGAATTCTTACAAGAAGAAAGGTCAGAGAAAACTCTTGCATGATCTCTGAATTTGAGCCTAAAACATTCAAAGAGGCACATAAAGATGAAGACTAGATCAAGGCAATGGAAGAGGAACTTGACTAGATATAAAAGAATGGTACATGGTCTTTGGTACCCAGACCTGAACATAAAAATGTCATAGGCACCAAATGGGTTTTCAGAAATAAGCTGAATGAAGATGGCATAGTGGTAAGAAACAAAGCCAAACTGGTGTGTAAAGGATATGCTCAAGAAGGAGAAGACTATGGAGAAACCTTTGCTCCAGCAGCTAGATTGGAAGGAGTTCGTATGCTTCTTGCATATGCAACCTTCAAGGGATTCAAAGTATATCAAATGGATGTAAAATATGCATTCCTGAATGGAATACTAGAAGAGGAGGTATATATAGAGCAACTAGATGGGTTTTCCCTATCAGAAGACAATGACATGGTGTGTAGGCTACCTAAAGCCTTGTATGGACTAAAGCAGGCACCTAGAGCATGGTATGAACACTTGCACTCCCATGTTGTGAAGATTGGATTTGAAAGAACAAGTGAAGATAGCAATATCTACTTGAAATTAGAAGGAGATCAAATTCTGATCTATGAAGTATTTTCTGATGACATAATTTTTGGTGGAGATGACAAGATGAGTCATGACTTTGCAGATGAGATGAAGAAGGAATTTGAGATGTCACTTATAGGGGAGATTAAGTTCTTCATTGGACTACAGATTTAACAAATGAAAGATGGAATCTTTATCACTCAGTCCAAGTATGTCAAAGAAGTTTTGAAGACCTTTGCATGGAAGACAACAAACCGGTTGGTACATCGATGGTGGCCGATTGTAAATTATCAAAAGAGGATGACTCAATGTTGGTAAATGAGAAGGAACACCGATCAATGATTGGTAAATTGCACTATGTAGTACATAGTAGACTGGACATTGCACATGTAGTAGGCATTACTGCATGGTTCCAGAAAAGCCCAAGAGAATCCCACTTGGTAGCAGTCAAGCAGATTCTGAGGTATCTGAAGGGAACTATTGACTATGGATTATGGTATCCATACAGTAATGATTTCAACCTGAAAGTGTTTACTGATGCTGATTGGGCTGGTAATGTGGACGATCGAAAGAGCACAACTGATGGTGCATTCTTTCTTGGTGGTAGACTAGTCTCATGGATGAGTAAGAAGCAGAGTTGTATCTCTCAATCTACAGCAGAAGCGGAGTATGTTGCAACATTTATGAACTGCACCTAGACAATTTGGATGAATCATGCATTAAATGGCTTCAAAGTTGCTGTATCTGAACCGGTAAGTATATTTTGTGACAACACAAGTGCAATTAACATCTCCAAGAATCCTGTTTTACATGCTAGAACCAAGCACTTCAAGCTCAAGTATCATTTCTTGAGGGAGAAGGTTCCAAACAAAGAGGTTGTACTGGAACATGTTTCCAGTAAGGAGCAGTTAGCAGAAATATTCACCAAGTCTCTACCAAAGGCTACCTTTACCTATTTGAGAGGTGAATTAGGGGTGCTGCCCCTTCAAGAGGTGAACTAAAGGTGTGTGCTCCACATCAATCAGGTCTTACATTGATATATCTTTTTCAGGATTGGTGTGTTGAAGGATGCTACTCCTTAGGGGGAGCAACATAGTGGAACATAGATGTGTATGCCTCTAGTTTGGCATTGTTGTCAAAGGGGGAGAAGAAGTGAAGCGGAGAAGATATGTTGTGTATTGGGGAGAATATGTGAAGCTGAAGCAGAAAGATATCTTTGTATATTGCCATCAATGCCAAAGGGGGAGATTGTTGGCATATGTGCAGAGCATGATGACATCATGATATTGTATGTTGTCATTGATGTCAATATGCTAAAGTATGAACCGATATGTTGTAGTAAGAAAATTGGCAAGAGAACCGTATGATGATGTAAACCGGTATTTGTGAAAAGTGAAGCAGTATGTTTGTTCAAGGTGAACCGGTATGTTGGAATGAGAACCGGTAAATGGAATTTTTGTATTGGGGTTTCATTTGGCATGACTACCAGTTGGTAGTCTCAGCTTCAGGGTTTTCGGTTGATGCATTCTAAGATTGTGCGATTCAACCGATGACATCTTGTGATAAATTAGCATTGTAATGAAGACCAGATAAGTGTTTCAAAGTCAGTCTTGTGCCCGTGAAGGATATCCTTGAGGATCTTGCATGGAGATTGATCCTATCTACCTCGGGAATGTGCGAAGTCTCTGTAAATGGTGGAGAGCGTGTGATGAGTTATTAGCTTATTGAAGCGGCAAAGAACGAATGTTGGAGAATGTCTTGAGATCTGTTCAAGATTGTTGTATTCGATGCAGTGTGATTAACGGTCAGGATTGAACCCACTGGATTGTAAAACCTAAATGTTTAGGGTTTAGGGTTTATGCTATCGACCTATCTATTTCCTATAAGGTTGATGATGTTTTTCATTTTGAAGTTGTTGGCAAATGGTATGTGTGTATCCCAGTGAGTGATACTTGATTCTTGTCAGACTAGAGAAGTGTGTTGATACCTGCAGAGTGTGATTGCAGAAGAAAAGGAGCTAAAGTGGATCTGCATTGGCATTGAGTGCTGTTATCAGATCAGTGTATTACCTGTTGACTTCTAACCATTTCAGCAGTTGGAAAATCCCTTAACCGGGTAGCTTTAGCAGGCTTTTATGTAAATCCTTTAACAGGGTGACTCAATTCAATGAGTTCTTAAAATCCTCTTGCGAGGTAACCTTTAACAGGGTTCTAACCTTTAACTGGGTATTTAGCCATCCCTTAACCGGGCGATCCCTAGTAGGATCGGTTCCTAGTAGAGCCTATTATAATAGTCTTTAACCGGACTAGGCTCCTAATAGAGCGGACTTCAGAAGAGTTCAAGAACAACTCGTGGGTATTCATCCCCACCGTGGTTTTTCCCAGTTGGTTTCCACGTGAAAAATCAGTGTGTCATGTGTGATGTCTTTCATGTGATGGTTTAGTATTTTATGTCAAACTGGTAAAATATGTTGAACTACTAGTCATTATATTTCTGATGAAAGATTACTTGTTTATGCATAAGGGTGAAGTGGAAATGAGGTATTAGATTATATGGAAAGCTAAGGGTTACCAGTTTATGTCTTTCACATTCTCACTGTGTTTTACTAGTAGTAATTTGGTTTAGATCAGTGTTAGTGCTTGCCAGTCAAGTGCAGTGTTTGCAGTCAAATCGATTCAGGAAAAGTGTTTTCGCCTGTACTGATTCACCCCCCCTCTCAGTACCAGTTTGGTACTAATTGTTCATCATTTATTCATCACTTACCTTCTCAAAGAGAAAGTTGGGAGGGCAGGCCGGCTAAAGGTAAGCATGCAACAAACATGAAAAACTTTGAGGGTCTAGATTTCTGATCGTCTAGCTTGATGAGAGCATACTCTCCTACCTTTACACTTTTCACAAAACACACAAGACAATGGTTCATTTATCCTCTAATTAAATCTAGTTGCCTAGTTAAAAAAAAAGACACAATATTTGGTTGGAACTCCTAGGCAACCTGCAAAACAGTTCGGATTAGGAGTTTTTTGTGTTTTCTAGGTCTTGGATGATCGAGAAAGGTTGCAATACTAAAAAAAAGAAATCAGTAGTCACTGACTTGCACATACAGTGCTACACTGAAATGTAGTCAGTCGTGCTAAAGCGCCTGCGTAGGCGCGAAAATGCCTGCGTACACGCTGCAGATGACAAAAACCAAAGATAATAAGAAATTAAAGTAGACAAAATTGTGATTTTATACCTGTCTGTCACGCTGAAATGCCTACGCCCACGCCAAAATGCATGTGCTCACATTGAAATCCTAAAAATAAAGAAAAAGGGTTAGCGGTTTAAATTTTGAAATTCAAATTTCAAAAACAAATTTTTTGCTGAGGGCAGGAATTTTTGAAAATGGTCACGTTGGTTAATTTTCCCTCGCCTCAAAATGCGTTCGCCTGTGCATGCATCGAATAGACAAAACAAAGAGTATATTTATTTTAAACAAAACAAAAAGCGAGATAATTTTTGAATTTTGAGAACAGTCGCACTGATGCGCTTGTGCTCGTGCTGATGCACTTGCGCATGCACCGAAAAGGTATGTCTGTTGCGCTGAACCCGAATCGCTCACGCCGATTTGTAGTCTCTCGAGTTGTTCCGATACCTGTGACTTGCAAACTCACAAAAACTCAAAAAACATTAGTTTTTAGGGACGTGGGTCCTACCGGGCGTGCCAGAATGAAGACGGGAAAAGCAAGCAAGGTGGATTTGGATGGTTAGCATGCAAATCAAAAACACTAAAACATAAGAACATGAAGCACAAATCAAGACAAATGCTTTTTACCTTGCAAAAACCTTTACCTTCTCCCTTAGATGGAGCTTGGATGAAGTCGAAGTGCGCCCAAGTGCCTCCAACATGATGTCGATTTGCTCCTAGATTACTTGATGTGATTGGCTCTACAACATTGTGCACAAATGGATATGATGGATTTGAGGGATGAGATGGATAGTATGGATAAGTGTGGATGGAGGATAACTTTGGCATGATGAGGATGCCAAGATGATTTTCTAGGAACAAACTAACAACATGAAGTTGCTAAAATTGGAGATGAAATGTGAGAGAATGGAGTCCTCAATTTATAGGGAGAGAGGAGGAGAAATGAAGGGCTAGGATTGACCCAAGATGGAGGGTCAGGAATCCTTGTGAGCCCACAAAAGGCCCAAGAGGAGGTGTGGAGACTAAGAGATATGTCTTAAAGGCATTTCGTGTCTCCACACTCGTCAAGGTACATTGGGAAGACTTCCTAATGTGCCTTGAGAAGAGAAAGGGATGTGACATTTCTTGAGGAATGGAAAGGAAGAATTAAAAATTCTTCAAAAAGGATACTCATGGGGATTGGAGGAATAAGGAGGAATTAAAAATTTCTTGGAAGATGAGATGCCTAGCTAGGAAAAGGGCATTTAAGGAGAGTGGTTGGATGGAAGGGACAAGGAGTTGACTTTGTGGCTAATCATGATGATTAGCCACTAGAAACTCATTAGGAGAGGGATTAGAGGAAATATTAGGTGGGATTAGAGGAGATAAGATTTGTAGGAGGATTTGACTAAGAGAGAGAATGAGTGGAGGGTATTAAAAATTAGAAGAAAAATGTTAAGTGAGCTTAGGGAGTTTCTAGAAGAATTTATTAGGTTAATGATGGATTAGAAAAAGGTGATTTGTAGGAATCACTTAGGTTAAATAATTAATTGAAATTAATTAGTTAAGAGGAGGAATTTGAAAAGATTTAATATTGAGGATTTTTAGAAGAATAAAAGGGGATTGATTTATTAAATAAATCAATCACAGACTATAGTGACAATATTAATTATAATTAATTAATATTGAGGACAATTAAAAATTGGCATAATTAATAAATTAATTATGTCACAAATTTAAAAATAATTAAAATAATTATTTTTAAGTGTCTACACTCTTAACCAATTGTCTTGCTTGATCCACAGTTATTTGCTCCCTATCAGGATCATATTCCTGCAGTGCCTTGACAATCTCCTCATTCTTTTCTACATTTCCTTCCTCTATGATCAAATTTTGTCTTAATTGATTTTGTCTCAACCTTCTCAAAAAACTTTTAAATTCATCTAGCTTAATAAATTCATCATCTTTCATGAACTCATTTGACAACATCACACACTCATCAAAGCCTTGAGCAAGGGCTTCATTTGTTTCTCCCTATTCTTCATTTTACCTTGCTTTTCTGAGATGTGTCCTTATTTGATGAAAGTAGTGTCCTTGTTCTGTAACAATTGCTCTAGTAGGGTCTCTCCTCACAATTGCACCCACCTCTTTAGTTTTTTGTTTCTTTGGAGGTGGCACTCAGGCAGATTGAACTTCATCCCCACTCTCTACATCATCAACAGAGACAATAAGTGGCCTGTTTCCATGTGAAGATTGTCCATCTTGGGGGTCTTGTTGCTATGCAACCACTTTTGGAATTTGAGGCATTTATTCCATTAGAGTTTCATATAACCTCAACATTATGTTAATCCTCTCCAGGTAAGGGTTATCAGGGCAAAAACCTGAGAAACTAGGGTCAGCATCCTTCAATTCTGCTTCAACTCTCATCAAATTTTTCCATTTTCTTCTCTTTTCTTGTACTTTCTCTTTTCTCAAAAAATTTATAACCAAATCTTCATCATCCAATGGTTCATGTTCCTTTATTGTGGCCCAAGGTGTCATTTTTGGCAATGCATGTCTAATAAATTGTTCAGGATCATAGAATCTAGACACAACATTAACCAACCTATACTGTTTAAGGAAATTATTTACTTCATCAAAGGATTTCCTACCAATGGTAAAATCAGAGACAGCCCAAAGCCTAGGAAGAAAAGAACCCTTCCTGTGTTTCTCAAGGAATTCTTTTTCAACTAGGGTCAATTCCCAAATAAACTCCATAAAAGCAATCCTAATTGGAACAAATTTTGGTAAAATATGGGGAGGCTGAGGACACCCATAGACTCTGATCACATTAAAGTTATCAAAAAAGAAAAAAAGTCCCCCCAATTATGTGAAATAGACCAATTTGGAACATACTGGTAAGTTCTCAAAACTCTCCTAAAATTAATTGACAATCTTTCCCTATTTATTCCTAGCATTTCCATAATTGGCAAAACAATCCAATTTTCAAAGTAAAGGAAAGAAGAATGGGGAGAACTACTGTCCCAAACCTGGGTTCGTCTTTGTATTGGCATTAGGACACCAAATTCTTCTTTGAACAACTCTAATTCTTTATCCATGAACTCAACATTATAGAACAAGATTAAATGTATCAACAATGAATAATGCTTAAATGTAGGGCTAGGTGCACCACTCTGAATTTCAAATAGAGAATTATTAATGTGTTCAACCACATAGCCCACATAATCATAATATTTGTTAACATCTGGGTGTTGAATGTCCATAGGCATCATTAGTAATTCAGCTGACACTGTTGAATCTCCATCAAAACCCAACACTCTGCATAATCCATAGATTGTACAATGCATGTAATGGTGGAAAGGTGTAATGTCAACTGGTGGCTCGATACTATCTAGAATTATAACTGGTTTCCCATCCACCTGTTATCTCACCATTCATACTTCATAACAAGAGTAAGTCACCCTACAAAATTTTATTCGAGTCCTTATCTTTCTAGAAATTCCTTGGTTCAATCCTTAATCCGTTTGTAAATTGTCTCTTAATCCGTAGCGCCAAGTTTTAATGGTCTGTTTGAACGCCATGAACTCATTGAACCATTTTGAAGCGAGTTTATAATGTTCATTTAGGTTCCACAAGTTCTAAGGTTTCTAAAAGGTTTTTCATGCTAACGTTCACTCAAAGTGTTTTGCAGCGGTTCTTTTTCATGGTCGCGTATGATGTGTTATATCTTCTTTCTCCAGGCCATGAACCCTTTGAACCTTGTTCAAATAGTTCAATGGTGTTCAACATGTTCAATGAAGTTCAAAAGACCAACGACACTTAACAGAGTTAATCTTTTCAAAGAGAATTTTCTTGGCACAGTGTACACTTTGCACTACTTGAACCCTCATGAAGTCAGTTCAGATTGTTCATGGGTGTTCAAATCAAGTGGGTCCCATGGGCTAAAAGATATGATGGTGCATTTATTGCTAATTATGATGGAGATTGAACCATATCTCAGGTGACGTCAACTGGTTGAGTTTTCAAGGCAAGTAATCATTTTTGGGAATTGGCGGTTACTCCAAAAACACCGCCATGCATTCAATGCATGCGTGTGATGTCCAATTCCAATGCTCAACACATTTGAGTTGACGATTGAAATTAATGCACTTAATAAGTTCTTATCACTTCTTTTTCTATAAGGTATGAAGTGATTAATTTCTGAAAACTTGTTCTTCATTGCTGCGGAGTTTTTGGATAGAAGGTTTGTTTGCTAGTAGTCGTCCAATTGGTCTCAACTTTGAAGGTGAGTTTGTTTCCTATCCTCTCCAGTGATTTTTACCTACTTTTCCTGTCTCAGACTAGAATTTGTTGGGGAAAATAAGGGTTGTTGTTTATGAATTATGAAGTCCACATTGCACCTTTTTGGGAATATCTTCAGTCTTGCATGCACAGAACCCATAGTCAGTGATACAGACTTGAAAGGAGAAAATCTAGAAGTTTTAAAGGAAAGGGTGTTTAAAGGAATTGATGGTTCATTTGGTTTAGAAATTCTAAGTAGTGGTCTCATAGAAGCGACAACTTTTCCTCCTGCTGTCCCGTGCCCAGAACTAGTTAGGGAGTGTATTGCGAGGTATGATCCTATTTCCGAAACTATTAAGAGAGATAATGGTGAAACCCTCCTCGCAATTAATAGGGAAGTTATTTCCTCTATTTTCAAATTGCCTGATTATTAGTTCTCAAAATTTTCTCCCGCCCAATCAATCACCGAGTTCAATGCAAATAAAACTGGACACCGAAATAATATAGCAAAATATTGGTTGAAGGTTTCTCAGAGGGGTGGCTCCAGATACCTAAGAATCCCAACAAGAACAACATGCTTCCCCACATCCATGATGTGATGGTACTGCTACACTGAGCTAGAGGTTCAATTGAGGCCTACAACTTCGATGATTAGATTTAATGCTATGTACAACTGGTGCTGGAAGGAAAGCAATATCTTGATTGGGCAGAGCTGATTGCCGACTCCATGAGGGAACAACCGAGTATGGCAAAAAATTTCAAGCAAAATTTCTTCATGTCCTCATATCTAATATATTTCTTGGCATGTGTCAAAGAGATAGTGGGAATACCTAGGTAGCTTGCTGAGGGAGAGGTTTCTGTGTATGACTTTTACCCTATGTTACAAAAGCATAATGCTTTGCAAGATTCTAGGAGAGTACATAATGCTTTCGTGGGAGATTTGTGTTATGAGTTAAAGAACATGAAAAACAAGAGGATGTCTAAAGATGCACATGCATTAGTGAAGAAATATGGTCATTTCTTTGTTCATTTTTCTCATTTTTGTTACATAAGAGTAGGCGGTTATGAGGAAGAACCTTTCAGAATTCCTCATTTTTGTTCGGATTGTTTTTTTCTTGCTGAAATTTGTAGGCAACTGGCTACCATAATTAAGAAGGCTCAAACCAGAGATAAATGGGAGGATCATTTTCCAATTCAATTGGGTATTTTATCTTGTAGTTCAATGTCAGATGCCTTAAGCATTAGAGCTACTTGAAGAACTTCAATTTTCCACTATATCATGAAAGAAAGGGCTTTGACAATAAAGGTTTCTCACAGAGTCTTGGTTTGATGCCGCACCTTCCAATCCCATACCTGGAGGACTTCTGGGAAGATTGCAATGATGAGATTGAAGTGTTCAAAAGAGAAAACATGAGAATGGTTCTGGAGCAGGTAGTTTCACTACAGGTGAAACTTGATATAAGGGGAATCCAAGAGGATTATCTAGAGATTTTTGAACCTGGATACCTGGCCCAAGCTGAACCCAAAACGTCCTACATTAATTGGGATGTAGAAGAAGAGGATGACATACAACTTAATACAATGAGGGTCTTGGAAAGAACCGTAGAGTGGGTAAACAAGAGAAGAGAAATGAAACTAGGCAACAAGATTGGTCCTGCAAAAAATAGTGAGGCTGCTCTACATTCCCCAAATTGTTTTTCTAACCCCACTTCTATGCCTGTTCATGCAGGTAAAGATAAGAAGCCATCTTACACTAAGCACAAGCCCAATCCGGCTCTAGAATTTTCTGCTCCTCGATATACAAGGACATGGAGTGCTGCGCAAAAGAAAATGGACCAAGTCAAAGACACGAAGGCAAAAGACAAAATTCTTGATGCTCAAATTTTTGAAGTCGAGGACCTTGACAGCGAAATTGTCAACACCATAGATTCTCATGTGGTCACTGTAGCCATGACACTGCCCCCTAAGGTGATCGGAGGAACAACTAGTTCAAGTGCAACTCCTAAATGGCTAACCACTTTTGTAAGCAAGAAATGGAGTTTCATTCTAGTGACCATCCCGATTCAGGACATGGTGGTTAAGTACATAGAGAAGGGTTCCAAACAAAAGAAGTTCAAAACAACTGCCAGATTGGATACTAATGAAGAGACTGGGAAGTGGGTTGTTGAGATTGCTTTTTATAAGCCCAAAGATGAGAATAAGGAGGTTAATATACAGGACTTTGAGATCACCAAAGTGGAGCTCGGGAACATGAGTAGGGATTCGGATAATCACCTTTTCTAAGTATCGGCTAAGAAGATGCTCACTAGGTCAGAAAAAGATGGGCAGGAGAAGAGAGCTGAAGTGGCATATCAAAATTCTTGCTCAATTCATTGATAGTATTGACTCCTTTGGAGCACTTTCCATATCACATGGTTCAAATTTTTTTGACCCTACTAAGCTAGAGAACAAGAAGCTGATGGGTAAAGTCCAGCGAGCCAAAAGCATCGCGGGGGCTATGGAGAAATGGATTGAAGGAGTGATTAGAGATGGTGAAAAGTATATCACAAGCTCCGGGAAGTTATGCGACGAAATACAAAGCCTCATTGTAGAGATTCAGAATTAGATTGTGCCATGGGAAAAAGAAGAGCATAAATGGGAAAATGTCTTACCCATGCTCACCAAGATAGAAGAGTACGGAGCCACAAATTTTTTAGCAGAAAACTCAATCAAGTTGGTAGATGAGTGCCAACTCTTCGTATTGAAGAAGACTATAATGTGGCGGGTACTCACATTCAAGTCGGTGATTTTTGATGCTAGGGCTTCTGTTTATGAGCTTCAGGATCTTCAGTGTAGCTTGGTTAATGACAATAAAGTGGTTAATCCAGACCATGATTGGCAATTGGGAATCTATGGACTGAACACGCAGGATGCAATGATGGCTTTTAAGTTGCACATGGAGAAATTTAAGGCCAAAGGCAATTTCACTCCCGAAGATATAACGCAAGTTGCCCAAATTGAGTCCATGACATTTATCGATAACGATCAATTACCTAAGCATGCTGAGAAAATGGTGAAGCACAGGTGGGATAAAGAAGCCACTAAAGCAAAGATCAATGCCATGAAAAATCCTATCCAGTTTATAATTCAAGAACTTGCAACCACCCACGATGCCCAAAAATGTGGAGGAGAGGATGATGATCGAGAAGAAGTGTAGCATGATGATAATGCTCCGTTTTTATTTTATGTGTTTTTCATAATCTTGCAAATGACTTCAGGACATTTGTCCTTAAAATACTTTGTTGGTTTTTATAACTGTTTTGGAGGAGGTCGGGTTTTAAGGGAGACCTCCTCTATTCTTTAAGACTACTATAAATTAGATTAAGATAGATAGTGAAGGGGTTAGAATGAGTTGCTTAGATTTTGTTTTTAGAAGTTCATTTTTTGTTGGAAGGAAGTCACCAGTTTCTCAAAAACTGAAATTAGAAAGAAATTATACGTGTATTGTTGTGTCTTTGTTGCATGAAATACATATATATATAAAGATCATAGGCATTTTGGAGAAGGAAAACCTTTGAGTTTTGAATCCGTGGAGTGGTATTTCTTTGCAAATATTAATCTGATTAAACGACTGTGATCACCTTTCTGATGGTAAATGTTGTTATTATTCTGGAGTTCCTTTCTATGTGATTATAAAAGATATGCATTTGAAAGAGATTTTATTTCTCTTACCAGTGCTAAATTGGTGTTTTTTGAACTTTGTTTCGATCAACTCCATTGTTCATGTTGAAGCATTTTTTAAGAATAGTTTTCTTTGAAATATTTGTGAACCATTAGCCTCTCATCTAAGAATGATGTAGGTAGCCTTATGTGCTTTCGGGTTAAAAGCATACCAATTTAGTTTAATTAGATTATTCCCTGAATAACTAATGGAGGGAGTTGTACCCATCAAAAATTCAGAGGGAAGTGGTGTATGTCAGACTTACCCAACTGTTTAGTTGAACCTTTGTCTTTCAAAGAAGGCGACGAAGTTTAAAAAAATTTAATTTGAAGAAAGGCAAAAATCTGTTCACTAACAGATTTTTGGCAACTCCGCTGGGGATGTCAAACATTCAATAGATCAGTATGTTACATGCATGTTAGAATTGAAATCATAACCAACAACATCAACAGGTTTTGTTTGTTTGGAAAGAGATTTAAAAAAAAAAAGGGGTGAACAGTTGGAAAGAATTTCCATAACTCAGAATATTGCTGTGGTAGAAAGAGTTGTTTAGGGACCCTAGAAGGGACAACACTAGATTCTCATCCTTATACCAAATTACAAAGGAGAGAGGGAGTTGTTGATTATTGTTTTGAAGAATTGCAAGGGTTATCATTTTCCACAAATTTCACTCCCAAGAGGAATGCGAAATGTAGACCTTCTTCTCCTACTAGAACTATTCGCAAGGTATCTTCCTCTTCTAGCCATTGACAAGCGTTACTGCTTTCTAGAATTCAAGCCCCTCCTCTTGTAACTATTTACCCTATTTTCATTATGGACCAACCATGGGGTGCCACAGTCGGGCCTCTTGATCTCGAAGCCCATAATCCTGTTCCAAAAGGGGCTAGGGATGTTTTACCTAAATTTAATGGAGATGGGAAAATCCCGGTTGAAGAACATTTGAATTCCTTCAATGTAGCCACTGGGATACTGGAAGTACAACATGAAGATGTGGTTGTTAGTATTTTTGCTCAAACTCTTACCGAGGGAGTAGCAGATTGATTCAGTCATCTGCAGGCTGGATCTATAACTGACTGGCAAACAATGAAAACTGCTTTTGAGAAACGGTTCAAGAGTGCTGATGATGAGCACTTACTTTTGGCTCAGCTCACACAAATGAAGAAGGAGATTCATGAGCCAATGAGAGACTATGTAGCGAGGTATAATAAGATTATCCATAAAATTCCCCAGGCTAAAAGACCAACTGCTGATAACCAACAATGTTTCTTCATCAACTCTATGCCTTTGGGTGTTGGTTTTCGCCGATCTTGATACTGCAGAAAATCAGGCTATAGAGCTTGAAGATGATTTAATAACAGTCGGGAAGTGGAGAAAAGATGTGCAAATTCCTCAAGGTCAATCTCAAGCTTCCACCTCTTCGACCAATCCAGTTGTTCAAAGACTAGTCAATGATATGATTTTTTTGAAGAGGCAGATACCGAAACCTAGAGTCTCCTACACACAACCCTATCAAGATATAAGTAGAAAACAACCAAACTAGTATAATTATGGGTGAAATTTGCAACTTCCTGCTGCCCCTCAAAGATTACAAATAGAGGCTCCTCCTGATAAAGGTGCTATGTGCTCTTTTCACCTTACTACAAATCATGATGGGAGTTATTGGCCTGATATGATAAGGCATGTTCAGATGAAAAACACAAAGGATGAACTAGGTGAGTTCATTGAAGCGGATAAGATTCAAGAAGTACTTGGTGACTCTGGATCATTCTACCTTGAATATGAATCAGATTCAGAAAGAGGTGGTAATATTTTGGTAACTCTTGAAGATCCTGCATTTGCAATCCTTACAAGGAATCAACGGATCTCCCAAATTGCTCCTTTTGTGAATTTTGCTGGAACTAGTTTCAAGGGTAAGAGTCCTGTGAGTAATGATTCTCCCTTTCATGCAAAGACTCCTGAAGTTAAGAGTTTACAAAGAAATTTTGAAAGTAAAAATAATTCTTCTCCTTCCCCCTCCTTTGACATAATTGAATTTTGTAAAGCTTCATCTGTTCAACTTTCCACTGCTGAATATTTGAAGCTGAACCCAAAGGAATTAGATAAACTGGTCAAGTATGTAAAAGGAGATTCTACCTCAGAGTCCTCAGTGCATAAATGTGTGGTTGATAATGATTTGTTTACTGCTAAAACACCTACATCTGCCTCTTGCCCTTCCACTGATTCGACTACTCCCTGTGCCTTCCACAATGCTAAAGATAAGCTTGACATAGAAGTTCTGAAGCCCGAACCTTTTTATATCTCCCTCCTCCTGAATGGTTAGAAGCTTAGCAATTGTATTATAGATTCAGGGCTGTCAAATAATATAATTCCATCATCTGTTGCTAGATATTTAGGTTTAACACTTACTAAGACATTTGGGAGATGTTATTCAATGGATGGGAAGCAGGTCCCTCTCATTGGACAAGTAAAGGATGCTCAGGCAGTACTGGCAGCATGTCCTAATAAAAGAGTAAAATTGACCATTTTGGTTGCTGACATTCCTGCAAGTTATGGGATGCTCTTGAGTAGGAATTTCTGTAAAGAACTTGGAGGTGAAATTAAGATGGATTGGTCAGAAGCTATCATCCCACTAGGAAAATAAAAGATCAAACTTGAACCCAAGTTGAAGAATAAATATATAGTCTTTCCTTCTGATAATCCCAAAGCCATGGAATTTGATGGAAGTTGCACCAACTCTGGCTCAGGGGTAGGGGTAGTTTTTCTTTCCCCCAATGTTAACGTCTTTCCTTTTTCTTTCAAGTTGGATTTCAAGAATACTAACAACACTACGGAATATGAGTCATTACTTTTAGGTTTGAATGAAGCCAAATATAAGGGTATAAAATTGCTTAAGGTAAAAGGTGATGCGGAGCTGATTGTTAAATAGGTAAGAAATGTTTATTCAATTAAGAATGATAGACTGAAACATTATAGAAATAGGGTTTGGGATGAGATAGAGTTTTTTGATGCTTTCTCAATTGAAGCTATACCAAGAGAGCAAAACACTAGGGCAGATTCATTGGCTGTTTCAACTTCTCTCTTGTTACCACACCCAGATTTTAAGGATAATTCTTATAGGATTGAAATGATTTATAAGCCTAGTGTTCCTGACAACATGAATCATTGGCAAGTATTTGATATAGATGCTTAGATTAAGGATTTTCTAGAGTGCACCCATTGATTTGCCCAATCATATTTTGAAGGTTCTGAAGATAATTGCAAAGAATTTTGTCCAGACCCTGGTATTGATTCAGATAAGAATTTCATTTAGTTGAAAGGGAACAAAATTCTGAAAGGTTTGGTGACTCTAGAAAGGTTTTTCACCTGTAATGATGTGTTCACTGGAAAGAAAGCTCCTGATGATGGCAGAAAGGGAAGTTGTGAAAAGATCAATCTTGGTGATGAATCTAATCCTAAAATGGTAACAATTGGCAAATGTTGTTCTTCTGAGGAAAAATGAATACTTAATGGGTTACTGAGAGAATACATCGATGTGTTCACTTGGTCTTATGATGATTTGAAGGAATTTAGGAATGGACAATTTTAACATTAAATTTCGTTGAAACCTGGTGTTTCTCCTTTTAGACAAAAATTGAGAAATTTCAATCCCATGATGGAAGACGCAATTTTCAAGGAGGTAGATAAAATGCTTAAAGACAGAATTATATATCCAATTCATCACTCTACTTGGGTAGCCAATATCGTGCCTGTGAGCAAGAAGAATGGGGAAATTTGGATTTGTGTAGATTTTCGCAATCTGAACCAGGCAAGTCTTAAAGATAACTATGCTTTATCCAATATGGATCATATTTTACAGACAGTAGCTGGGTCGGAAATGATGTCAATGTTAGATGGTTTTTCTGGTTACAATCAAGTTAGTGTTGCAAAGAATGAACAACACAAGACAACATTCATCACTCCATGGGGAACGTTTGCATATAATCGTATGCCATTTGGTTTGATTAATGCCGGAGCCACTTTTCAAAGGGCCATGAATTCTTCTTTTAGGGATTTTCGTGACAGAATTATTGTTGTTTACCTAGATGACTTGACCGTGTTTTCTAAAGATAGGAAGAATCATCTCAAAGATCTGAGGGCAGTTTTACAATGTTGTCGAGAACATGATATCTCCTTGAATCCAAAGAAGCCAGTTTTCTGTGTAACTAAGGGCAAATTATTGGGGAATATCATTTCGAAAGAAGGTGTCAAGATTGATCCTGATAGAGTCAATGCAATTCAACATCTCAACCTACCTTCAAATTGGACTGAAGTAAGGTCATTCTTCAGCCAGGTGAACTTCCTAAGAAGGTTTGTACCCGAATTTGCAGAAACTACCAAGCATATCATTAGCTTGTTGAGTGAAAGGTATCCTTTTAAATGGAATAATGAAGCCAAAGAAGATTTTTAAAGGATCAAGATTTCAGTTGCCAATGCGCCAACTCTCATCAACCTAGATTTTAAAAAGGATTTTGTCATATACTGTTAAGCCTCAGAACATACAATGTCAGGAATATTATTACAGGTGGATGAATTTGGGGTTGAAGAACCTATAGCGTTCATGAGTGTCCCTCTCAAGAAGCATGAAGTTAAGTATTCACTTTCAGAGAAACAAGCTTTCATTGTGTTTAAAACTGTAAAACAATTCTGGTATTATATTTTGCATTCTCATTGTGTGGTTTTTGTTCCAGATTCTGTAGTGAAGAGTATTTTGACTCAGCAAGAAGTCAGACTCAATAAAAGGGTGACGTGGGTAACCAAAATTCAAGAATATGATCTAGATATTCATCCTACAAAGACGGTTAAAGGACAAGGCTTATACAAATTAATAACAAAAAATAAGATGGAGATAGAAAAAGAGCCAACATTGACTCTGTTTATTGTGTTGCAAGATACATGGTTTTCTGATGTAGCCTATTATTTGACCTATGACAGTTGTTCGAGTCATTTGTCAACTAAAGAACAAAGGAATCTCAAGTTTAAAGTAGCCAAGTATGTTATTTGGCATGATATTTTATACAAAAAAGGTTTGGATGGTACCTATTTGAGGTATGTAGATAAGCCTCAATAGCAGAAGCTTCTGGAAGTTTATCATGGGGAAGACTGCGGTGGACATTTCTCATCCTCAGTAACCGCTTTCAAGATTTTAAGAAATTGCTTTTATTGGCCTGGTATGTTTCATGATGCATATACATATGTTAAGAGATGTGAAAAATGTCAACTCTTTTATGAGAAACCACATTTAGCTGCTCTACCTTTAAGGCCTGTGGTAGTGGATGAACCCTTCAAACAATGGGGTATTGATTTCATTGGTCCAATAAATCCTTATTCCAGTGCTGGACATATGTATATTTTGACAACAACAGACTATTTTACTAAGTGGGTGGAGGCTGTTCCCACTAAGAAGGCGAACTCGGAGGTCGTATGTAATTTTCTCAAAGATTGTATCCTTGTCCATTTTGGGGTCCCTCATAAGATTTTCGTAGATAATGCATCATATTTCTCCTCTGAAGAATTGACTATGTTATGCTATGAACATCAAATTACTCTTTCACATTCCTCTGATTACTTTCCGCAAGGTAATGGGTTAGCAAAATCGAGCAACAAGAACCTGGTGGCAATCATGAAGAAGTTAGTTGATGATAATGCCCAGAACTGGCATAAAAAGGTATATGAAGCCTTATGGGAAGATATAATTACCCCTAAAAGAGCCATTGGAATGACACCTTTTGAGCTAGTGTATGGGATTGGTGCAAAAGTTTCTTTACCCCTAGAATTGTCAGCAACCAAGCTTGAAATTGTAATTGAGGATAGATTTTTCCAAAATGCTCTGGAGAAGAGAGTTATGTATTTGATGAGGTTGGAAGAGGAAAGAGAGATGTTATTGGATAGAATTACTGAGCATCAAAACAAGGTGAAGAAGATCTTTGATATGAGAGCTCGACCAAGGGGTTTCCTTAAAAGAGATGAAGTACTATCATGGGACAAGAGAAAAGAACCAAAGGGTGCCCATGGAAAATTTGACTCATTGTGGAAAGGTCCATTCAAGATCCATGAAGTAGTGGGACCGAATGTGTTCAGACTGAATTATTCTGATGGAATGGTTATGCCCTATACCTATAATGGGCAGGATCTCAAGCTCTGCAAACTTTGAAATTTGTGGTTAAGAATTCCTGTACATAGTAGATTAGTGGTTTGTTTTTTGTCTATTAGGTGTGTGTCCTCTTTGTCCTCTTTCTATTTTTGCTGTGCAAAACCAAAGATTTAGAGTTCTTTGAATTTTTCACAAAATACAATCCCCAGTCACAACCAATGTTATCTCGTCGTTCATACTTCATAACAAGAGTAAGTCACCCTACAAAATTTTATTTGAGTCCTTATCTTTCTAGAAATTCCTTGGTTTAATCCTTAATCTGCTTGTAAATTGTCTCTTAATCCATAGCGCCAAGTTTTAATGGTCTGTTTGAACCCCATGAACTCATTGAACCATTTTGAAGCGAGTTCATAATGTTCATTTAGGTTCCGCAGGTTCTAAGGTTTCTAAAAGGTTTTTCATGCTAATGTTCACTCAAAGTGTTTTGCAGCGGTTCTTTTTCATGGTCGCGTATGATGTGTTATATCTTATTTCTCCAGGCCATGAACCTTTTGAACCTTATTCAAATAGTTCAGTGGTGTTCAACATGTTCAATCAAGTTCAAAAGACCAACAACACTTAACGGAGTAAACCCTCGTGAAGTCAGTTCAGATTGTTCATGCATGTTCAAATCAGGTGGGTCCCATGGGCTAAAAGACATGATGGTGCATTTATTGCTAAGTATGATGAAGATTGAACCATATCTTGGGTGATGTCAACTGGTTGAGTTTTCAAGGCAAGTAATCATTTTTGGGAATTGGCGGTTGTATACACCTAAAAATGGTCTGAAGATAATTAATTAAATAAGCAATTATTTAATTAATCCCCCTTCCCCATTTAATTAAATTCACTAAGCAATTTGATTAAATCTCTAATTCATCTACTTGTTAATAAATCTAAGGATTTATTTAATAGGTTCATTTTTCCCCTTTAATTAATTAATTTAAATTAATTAATTCCCTCCATCCAAAATCATTTCTTCTAATCCCCTAATTAATTAAAACAAATCAATTATGAGTTGTTGAGATTAATTATCCTTTTCCTATTATTTGAATTTTTAAATTCAAATTCTCCTAACTTCTACCACTCCTAAACCTAACCATTCCTAAACTTAACCCATTCTACCTACCACCATGTCCCCTTTCATCCAACATCTTCTAGAACCTTGTGACACTTGTCATTAAGTGTTCCCTTTCATCTAATTCCTTCTAGAAGCCTCTTGACACTTGTCACCATAGAGATGACAGATGTTCCCTTTAATCCAACCCCCTTTGCCATCCTCCAATTTAACCATTGATATCTTCAAATCAATCTTGACTGTTAATTATTGCCACATCACCCCTAGCCTTGGAAAATCCTATAAATAGACCTCATTTTGGAGCAATATGGGTCCCAATTTCATGTCCCAATTTCATATCATGATTGTATCCCATCTCATTCTCATCTTATGCATTGTTATTATAGGCATCTAGCTTATAGTTTATCAGTTTTAGCAATTTTATCATGCTCAATTTTAGCTTAAATCTTAGCTTAATCATGCTAGATCAATCATTCATGTAGCTTAATCATGTTATTCTTGCTAAGATCATACATTTTCATCTTTCAAATCCTCCATCTAAGTGTAGTCAAGTCACTGGAATATGCATAATCAGATCTGAGAGCATTTTTCATACTTGCATTTACTAGGAGGCAATAAGTCGATTAGCTATGGTTTTGCCTTTCATTGTTTCAATTTACTAACCATTGCTTGTAATGATTTATTGAGTGGATTGTGTTTGGAAGTACAGGTACACCTCACAGAGCATGACATTTTGGCACCCACCATGGGGCAGAAATAATCATTTTTGGCCTATCAAGCTTCAACAAACATTCATCTCTGCTGGATCAGAATCAAAATGCCGTACGAGTTGATTTTCCAACTTGTACGAACTACCTTTTAGCCCAGGATGACACTTCATCTTGACTCATACAAACCCATTTTCCTTGTCGTATGAGGTATAAACATGTCGTATGAGTTCATTTGCTAGTAAATCATGTGTCGTACGAGTTGATTTTCACTGTCGTACTAGAGCTAATTCTGTTTCGTATGAATTTCTGGCTTCAAAATCTTATGTCGTACGAGTCTTCTTTTATTCCTGTGCAAAATCTAAATTTGTGTCGTACTATTTGATAAATCATGTCGTACGAGTTTGATAAACTGCAAGTTAGAATTTTCAAGTTTGTCTATACGTTGGTAATTTGCATTTTTGAAGGCCTTTTGGTCAATTTTATCCCTTGAAAGTGTCGAAAAAGTCTAGCTAGGAATGCTCTTTCAAAATCTCATCTACAACTCTTGGAGACCTTTCCAACGAGTTAAGTGCTTTGTCAATTCGAGTCCCGATTAGCAAGTTATGCCTATTTGAAGTTAGGATAAAATTTCATATATTTTTTTTGAAAATTTCGTAGTTCGGATCACTAATGCTAATCTTGTTCTGTTTATGAGATTTTTGCAGCCTAACTCTTTTCTGCAGGATGCTTGTCAAAGACAAATTCAAAACACAATCATGACTACTAATGAATCTATTTTGCAGGTTGCCTAAGGATTCAACAAAAATTTTGTGTATTCTTTAAGATTTTTAAGCACACTTCAATTTGGGCTTAAAGAAATGAACTATCACGTCTTGTGTGTCTTTGATGATAGGCGAGTATGCTCTCGCCTTTCTTAGGTGATCAGAAAACTAGACTCATCTTTTGCTTTCATTAGTGCATCTCTTTAGCAGGCTTGCCCTCCCGAGGAGTTATTAACTCTTAGCCCTTAAGGCCGGTGAGAGGGGAAGGACCTAAGTGGGAATGACTAATGCCAAGTAATCCAACCCACTATAAAATAAATGTGTTTTTGATGAAAATCAAAGCAATGACAGTGCTCGGGAATAGCTCTCCTTCGTACCTTCGGGTATATCAAACCTTGGTTTTCAAGGCTGGGAGACCTCTTAATTGAGTTTATATCCCGACGTGTCGAACAGATCCCTTACTAGTACTAGTTAAAATGGAAGCTACCCGATTCACCTCCGAAAGGGTGATAATCTTTGTGCAAGAGAGATAGTAACTCTCCCAAGACACTTGCCATATCGTGCCCCCATTAGCATTTGGAGTCAGATAATACGGCATTGAGAATCCATTGAGTGAGACTTAATGGCCATATTCTGATTAGCTATTAGGTGTGTACCTAAGTCAGCAAGCAAAGGTTTTCATTCTCAGCCAACTTCCTTAGGGTTTAGCTTGATTAGAGTCATTTATCACATCATGTGTTTGCTGTGTATTCATCCCTAAATGAGAAAATCAGACACCTAAAAATTGGAAAACATCAGCAAAACATCATCAGAATTCAAAGATCAAAATCAGCAAAACAAACACTTTTTACCATTCTCTACAACCTGTCGTACAAGCTTTAATTCTTTGTAGAATGAGTCATAATCTCTATTAGACAAGTTAACTTGCATAAAATTAGTTGTCGTACTATCTACTATCCTGTGTTGTACAAGTCATTTGTTTTGTCGTATGGTCTATAATCCCAAGTCGTACGAGTTGCTGCTTTTTATATGAAAAACTCTATTCTATCGTATGGCTTTGTATCTTGTGTCATCCTAAGCTGAATCTTATGTCGTATGAAACTCTACATCTGTCAGTCCAGAGCTGTGTCCTGCATGCCTATTTCAGATTTATCATTTCTGCCTGATCAATTTGTAGTAAGCATAAACACTTGTTATCTGTCAATCCGTGCTTAGATTGTCTCCTTGGTTTGCTTGGTCAAGTTATCATCCATCAAAATTAGACTCTAGAAGATAAACACCCCAATATTTTCAAGTGCTCACCCCCAACAAGTTCAAGATCTAAACATTCTAAAGTGCACTATCACCCTCTTTGATAAACTGATCACTCAAACATAGTTTCTCATCAAGATCAATCATCCTTTATCATGAAACTAAAATGTTTAGTCAGGATAACCTTGTCCCACATCGTAGGATAGATCGTTCCTACTGGACTTGGTTCTTATGAAACCATCACCATTGCTCTCCTTAATCGAAGATCGAAAAACTTGCAAACTTTTAAATACTTTAATTCTCTTTTAGTGTCATATCAGTCTATTGCATTGAACTTGACAATTGATTACTTATCAAAACAACTTTTAGACAACCGAACCCCTGAAATGGAAACAGAAAAATTTGCAATAGCTGAAAATCATATCAACATGACATACCAAATAAAAACACAATAAGAACACATGACAAACCAACATATCAGAGAAATCAAACAAGTTCAAAGTCAAACTATGTTAAAACCTCACAAGGATTTAAATACATCTTAAAAGAAAAGTGGCTCTTTTATGCACCTCTTAAAGAGATCCCTAAAGGATTTGGCTAAAGAAGATCAAAATCACGCACCTATATCTAGCAATGATCCATCCATCCATAAGCAAATTGACTCTCCAAAGGAATCTATTCCTACACCTCCTGAAAGCTTGCAAGAACCTTCCATAGCATCCTTGCCAAACAATACATCCAAAGCTGAAATTCCCCAAGGGATATCCATAATTGCCATCAAACCTATTTCAGAGGATCCTATTCAAAGCCCATGTACTTCATATCCAAGCATTAATTCATTGCAACATCCCCATAATGCTCTCTTGCAAATTGAAGTCCTCATTCATAGAACGCTTGTTAAACATGTCCTAATAGATGGGGGAGATGGCTTGAACATTTGCTCTTTGAATCTTGTCCGTGCTCTAGGATATTCAGAAGATGTAGCTGATCCTCAGAAAAGGATAAAAATCAAAACATCTAGTGAAGAAGAACATTACTCTAAAGGAATGGTGATATTACCCATCATAGTGGGACCTTTGCAAAAAGATACAGCATGCCAAGTTTTAGACTTGGACCTACCATACAATATACTCTTGGGGAGACCATGGATTCAGGACATACAAGCTACTACATCAACATGTCATCAATATGTAAAATTTCCATACAATGGACATGAAACCACTATCTCAGCAGTCTCAAATCCATTGCAATGTTGTAATAATCTGAAATCAGCTCAAGAGGTCATTATTTCACATAACAAAGAGGCAACAACTTCAAGAACACAATCTAAGGAACAATCATTTGCATCAATTTTGTCAAACATGGAAGAACAAATGCAGCTAAAAGATCAAGGGACCGGAGAATATTTGCCATCATGGACAAACATACAAGAGCAACTTGAAATTGAGAGGGATGAAGAAGCATATATAGTAGTCAATGTAGTTCACACGTATGCAGAACAAACGTTAGGAATTAGCCTACTTGAATCAGAATCATATGCAACTGACATGGACTTAACCGAGGATGATCAATATTTTCTTATGCGAGGTCATTCTGACGAGAGTATTGTCCTAGACATCAAAATACATACTGAAAGCTCTGAAATCTCTATCATGACCCCTAATATCTTTGAAACTATTCAACCTGAAGATCCTTTATCCTTAAGCTATCCCGAACCTATGGACTGGGAAAATGAAGGATATACTGACATTGATACCTTACCTAATGACCATGCCATATCCTTATATCTTGATGAAATCAAATCCGCAACAACTTTCACCAGGGATTCCGCTAAAATATCTTTGAGTCAAGTGGGTGCCAAATCTCCTAGTCACAGAATTGAAAATAAAGAAAACAATATCAGGTCTAATGCTGAAAAACCATTTACTGGCAACATTAGACCATGAAAAAGTAAAAATAAAGGATGCATCTAATGGTGAAAACCTCCTCGAGGTGCCGAAAGATGGAAGATTTGACACCTTACATGAATTTTATCAAGAGAAGTTATCTATCCTAATAGAACCGGTAGAGGCAGTTATCATTGATACAACTGATCTACATCCAACCATCTCTCTATCAAAACTAGCAAGGAAGCAATATTTTGAATCCTTCAAAAGATGGCAAGTCAATTTTACCCGTTCATATACATACATTGTAGGGTTAGATCCATATCTTACAATACATCACCCAAATATCAGTCTAGGAGCAAGCTTCAATAAAGGAACACAACATGGATCAGGAGTAGGAATTCTATTCATCTCGCCACAAGGGCATACAATCCTGAAAGCATACAAATTAAGCTTTCTGTGTACAAACAATATAGCAAACTATGAAGCATTGGTACTAGGTATCAAAATGGCTATAGAATGGAACATAAATAAACTTCAAGTCTTTGGAGACTCTCAGCTTGTCATTAAGCAAATAAATGATGATTATCAAACAAAAGATGATAAACTAATGCCTTACAAAAAGATGGTGGATGATATCAAGAAATACTTTGTAGAAATAAATTTTGAACAGATCCCAAGAAATGACAACAAAGCAGCAGATGCCATGGCTACACTTGCTTCTCTATTGCAGACACAGGAAAATCAAGAGCGTTATGAATTCCTGGTTGAAGAATTGTTTCATCTCGCCTATAATTGTCCTGATTCCCAAACCATCTGTCAACTTATTGGACATGATTCCTCTCGCTATGGACAAGCTTACACATACTTGAAAGATAATATCCTACCTTCTGACTTATCAAAGAATCAAATGAGAAACTTTATTCGCCAATCCTCACATTATACTCTCATTGCAGATACCCTGTATAAATGAGGTCTAGATGGTACTCTCTTAAGATGTCTTGAACAAGAAGAATCTGAGAAGGCTTTACATGAAGTCCATAACGACATTTGTGGTACTCATTCAAGTGGTCTTACCCTTTCGAAAAAACTCATACGCTTGGGCTACTATTGGCCGACTATGGAACAAGATTCTTTTAAGATAGTGAGAACATGCAAACAATGTCAAATCCATGGGAAGTTGATCCATGCACCAACACAAGAACTACATGCTTTAGCAACATCTTGGCCTTTTTGTCAATGGGGACTTGATCTAGTAGGAAAGATAACTCCTTCTTTATCTAATGGACACAAATTCATTCTTGTAGCTACAGAATATTTTACAAAATGGATTGAGGTGGTACCTCTCATAAACATCACAGGAAAACAAATTGCTGCATTTATCTTGAATTACATCATCTGTCACTAGGGAATACCAATGACCATTATCATTGATAATGGGCGACCATTCAAAAATCAATATGTACAAGAGCTATGTGAGAAGTTCAAAATCTAGCACAGATTCTCCACACCATATTATCCACAGGGAAATGGGCAGGCAGAAGAATCTAACAAAACTATTCTGAAAATCCTCAAAAAGACAGTGAATGATGCTGGGAAAGATTGGCATATTCAACTGAACCCTGCTCTATGGGCCTACTGCACCAGTATCTGCACACCAACAGGTGCCACACCTTTCTCTCTTGTATATGGATCAAAAGCCATATTGCCAATCGAAGTATAGATACCCTCTCTACGTGTATCACTAAAAGGTCTCATCCCAATGAAGAACACAGAGTATCTAGACTACAAGAGTTAGAACTGATCCATGAATGCAGACACAATGCCTTTGATCATCTAAAGTTATATCAACAAAGAATGTGCCAAAGCTATAATCACAAGGTTAAACTGAGAGTCTTTCAAATGGGAGAACTAGTGCTAAAAGAAAATCCACACAATCAGGCAAATCGAGAAAAGAAAGGAAAATTTGAACCAAACTAGTTAGGTCCATTTGTGGTCATAGTAGTATTTGGATCAGGAGCATATCAGCTATCAACACAAGATGAAGATCAGCTCGAGGAACCTATCAATAACATGCATCTAAAAAAGTTCTAATTCTGAAAAAATCAGAAAAAATAAAAAACAGTGAAAAATTAGAAAAAATCAAAAACAATGAAAAATCAGAAAAATAGAAAACAGTGAAAAATCAGAAAAATAAAAAACAGTGAAAAATCAGAGAAAAAATAAAAAACAGTGAAAAAGCAGAAAATCCAAAAAAAAAATCAAATATCAGAAAAAGTGCAATAAAAATAGATGGTGAAAACCTGGCAAATAGGCGCTATCTGTCAGCTATCTCTTCCATCTATTAGTTCATGCATTTTTCCCCTTGCATTCATGAATTTTCCATCAATGCTGACCATCATAAAGCTTTTGTACATACACAGACATCCCAGGTGGCTTCTTACCATGGGTTGGATCATTGGATATATCATTATGACTTTGTTTCTAGGCTTGGGGCAAAATCCTACACCTAGCTGGGGGCAAGAAATCTTGATCATTTTGAGCTTAATCAAATAGGTAGAACAAACACTTAGACAACTCTTATCAAGCGAAAACTAAGACACATCCAACATTGAACAAAAGATCAAACTATCAACTATCAAGCTATCACGAAGTCAATCAAAGCACATCACACACTTTTCAGTGGATAATATATCTTTTGGATAATGATTTTAACATGAGTATTCAACTTTTCTATAATTTATTTTCGCTATCATGATTTCTGAGTGACTCCAGGATGTCTTTGACTAGAGGAACAAGGAAGAAACATGAAATTTTTCTTGTCTGCTGTCTGAAAATTAATCATTAATATGTGCAAATTTGTCTTGGGACATGATCATCAGAATATCATTGAAGACATTTCCAATTTGCGTATTGAAATGATTAATACTGCATGTTTTATGCAAACAACACTCAGGTCATCGTGGTTCAATTATACCTCGATGCTTGTGTTAACTTGCTATATCAAAATCTAGGAAAGTAATGCTCAGGTCATCATGGTTTAATTATACCATCAATGTTTGCACTCACTTCCCACATTTCAAAAGCTCAATGATGACAAAACGCAAAATAATCTAGTGATTGGTCCAGTCATTCCATTGCATTCCATTTGCATTTTAGCTTGCATTTCATTCTTGCATGGGATTATACAATCTCCTTTTATCCAAGGCTAAATCTATCACATGAATCATCAAAGTATCATCACAAGTGTATACGCAATCAGAATGATGACTCATCTCTCTCATGATATTATCGACCTAGCCCAAATCTTATGCTATCTCTCTCAATAGAATCAACAATCAGCATATCCAAATCTTTCTGCAACTTGATGTCAACAAAATGTCAATTCTTTATCTAATCAACCTTATCAAATCAAATCAATCAATCAAACCTAATCAATTCTATCACGTCTTATACAAGATGTATCCTTCCTGAAACTAGACGCTTTGATCATCGTTGTCTTATACAGGATGAATCCTTCCTGAAACTAGACTGAATCTAATCAATCAAGATTTTTTAATCTTCTCAATCTAAGCAATCAAGCTAATCGAAGAACTCACATTTTCATCAAACACAGTTGCAGAAATCAAATCAAATCTATCGGGATATCAATCTCACAAAAAATCCAAAGATCAATTATCTCAATTGATCTCCCGAGGGGGCATCATCACATCATTGTACTGAAATTTAGCAATCAAGAGCTGGGGCATCCTATCAAATCAATACCATCATCAAAATGAGATTATTCTTTGAATCAAAGCGTCATCACACCTCGCCTCAAAGAGGGGCAAAATGTATACACCTAAAAATGGTCTGAAGATAATTAATTAAATAAGCAATTATTTAATTAATCTCCCTTCCAAATTTAATTAAATTCACTAAGCAATTTGATTAAATCTCTAATTCATCTACTTATGAATAAATCTAAGGATTTATTTAATAGGTTCATTTCTCCCCTTTAATTAATTAATTCAAATTAATTAATTCCCTCCATCCAAAATTATTTCTTCTAATCCCCTAATTAATTAAAACAAATCAATTATGAGTTGTTGAGATTAATTATCCTTTTCTTATTATTTAAATTTTTAAATTCAAATTCTCCTAACTTCTACCACTCCTAAACCTAACCATTCCTAAACTTAACCCAAACTACCTACCACCATGTCCCCTTTCATCCAACATCTTCTAGAACCTTGTGACACTTGTCACTAAGTGTTCCCTTTCATCTAATTCCTTCTAGAAGCCTCTTGACACTTGTCACCATAGAGATGACAAATGTTCCCTTTAATCCAACCCCCTTTGCCATCCTCCTCCAATTTAACCATTGATATCTTCAAATCAATCTTGACCATTAATTCTTGCCACATCACTCCTAGCCTTGGAAAATCCTATAAATAGACCTCATTTTGGAGCAATATGGGTCCCAATTTCATGTCCCAATTTCATATCATGATTACATCCCATCTCATTCTCATCTTATGTATTGTTATTATAGGCATCTAGCTTATAGTTTATCAGTTTTAGCAATGTTATCATGCTCAATTTTAGCTTAAATATTAGCTTAATCATGCTAGATCAGCACTATTCACATGACCATCATAAGAATTTGTACATACGCAGAGATCCCAGGTGGCTTCTTGCTATGGTTTGGATCATTGGATATATCATAACGACTTTGTTTCTAGGCTTGGGGCAAAATCCTACACCTAACTGGGGGCAAAACTCTTGATCATTTTGAGCTTAATCAAACAAGTAGACCAAACAGTTAGACAACACTTAACAAGCAAAAACTTAGACACATCCAACATTGAACACAAGATCAAACTATCAACTATCAAGCTATCATGAAATCAATCTAAGCACATCACACACTTTTCAGTGGATAATATATCTTTTGGATAATGATTGTAACATGATTGTTCAACTTTTCTATATTGCTTTTCACTATCCTGATTTCTGAGTGACTCTAGGATGTCTTTGACTAGAGGAACAAGGAAGGAACATGATATTTTTCTTGTCTGTTGTCTGAAAATTAATCATTAATATGTGCAAATTTGTCTCAGGACATGATCATCGAAGTATCATTGAAGACATTTTTGATTTGCGTATTGAAATGATTAATACTGCCTGTTTTATGCAAACAACACTCAGGTCATCTCGGTTCAATTATACCTCTATGCTTGTGCTAACTTGCTATATCAAAATCCAGGAAAGAAGTGCTTAGATCATCATGGTTTAATTATACCATTGATGTTTGCACTCACTTCCTATATTTCAAAATCTCAATGATGATAAAATGCAAAATAATCCAGTGACTAGTCCGGTCATAGCTTCACGTTCCATTGCATTTTCATTTGCATTTTAGCTTGCATTTCATTCTTGCATGGGATCATTCAAGCTCCTTTTATCCAAGGCTAAATCTATCGCAGGAATCATCAAAGTATCATCACAAGTATATACACAATCAAAATGATTACTCATTTTTCTCATGATATTATTGACCCAGCGAGAATCTTATGCTATCTCTCTCAACAGAATCAACATTAGCATATCCAAAAATTTTTGCAACTTGATATCAACAAAATGTCAGCTCTTTATCTAATCAACCTTATCAAATCAAATCAATCAATCAAACCTAATCAATTCTATCACGTCTTATATAGGATGAATCCTTCCTAAAACCAGACGATCTGATTCTAATTCATGTCTTATATAGGATGTATCCTTCCTGAAACCAGATGTTCTGATCATGTCTTATACAAGATGAATCCTTCCTGAAACTAGACACTTTGATCATCGTTGTCTTATACAGGATGAATCCTTCCTAAAACCAGGCTGAATCTAATCAATCAAGATTTTTCAATCTTCTCAATCTAAGCAATCAAGATAATTAAAAAACTCACATTTTCATCAAATACAGTTGTAGAAGTCAAATTAAATCTATTGGGATATCAATCTCGCAAGACTCCAAAGATCAATTATCTTAATTGATCTCCCGAGGGGACATCATCATACCAAAATTTAGCAATCAAGAGCTGGGGCATCCTATCAAAATCAATATCAACATAAAAATGATATTATTCTTTGAATCAATGCATCATCACACCTTGCTTCAAAGAGGGGCAAAATGTATACACCTAAAAATAGTCTGAAGATAATTAGTTATATAAGCAATTATTTAATTAATCTCCCTCCCCAATTTAATTAAATTCCCTAAGCAATTCGATTAAATTCCCCCTTTCATCTACTTATTAATAAATCTAAGGATTTATTAAATAGGTTCATTTCATTTCATCCCCTTTGATTAATTAATTCAAATTAATTAATCCCCCCCATCAAATTCATTTCTTCTAATCCCTTAATTAATTAAAACAAATCAATTATGAGTTGTTGAGATTAATTATCCTTTTCATATTATTTGAATTTTTAAATTCAAATTCTCCTAACTTCTACCATTCCTAAACCTAACCCATTCTACCTACCACCATGTCCCCTTTCATCCAACATCTTCTAGAACCTTGTGACATTTGTCACTAAGTGTTCCCTTTCATCTAACCCCTTCTAGAAGCCCGTTGACACTTGTCACCATAGAGATGACATGTGTTCCCTTTAATCCAACCCTCTTTGCCATCCTCCAATTTAACCATTGATATCTTCAGATCAATCTTGACCGTTGATTCTTGCCACATAACCCCTAGCCTTGGAAATCCTATAAATAGACCTCATTTTGGAGCTCAAAGGGTCCCAATTTCATATCATGATTGCATCCCATCTCATTTTCATCTTATGCATTGTTATTATAGGCATCTAGCTTATAGTTTATCAGTTTTAGCAATGTTAACATGCTCAATTTTAGCTTAAATCTTAGCTTAATCATGCTAGATCAATCATTCATGTAGCTTAATCATGCTATTCTTGCTAGATCATGCAATCATCACATCATTGTACTAGAATTTAGCAATCAAGAGTTGGGGCATCCTATCAAATCAATATTATCATCAAAATGAGATTATTCTTTGAATCAACGCATCATCACACCTCGCTTCAAAGAGGGGCAAAATGTATACACCTAAAAATAGTTTGAAGATAATTAATTAAATAAGCAATTATTTAATTAATCTCCCTTCCAAATTTAATTAAATTCACTAAGCAATTTGATTAAATCTCTAATTCATCTACTTATTAATAAATCTAAGGATTTATTTAATAGGTTCATTTCTCCCCTTTAATTAATTAATTAATTCAAATTAATTAATTCCCTCCACCCAAAATCATTTCTTCTAATCCCCTAATTAATTAAAACAAATCAATTATGAGTTGTTGAGATTAATTATCCTTTTCCTATTATTTGAATTTTTAAATTCAAATTCTCCTAACTTCTACCACTCCTAAACCTAACCATTCCTAAACTTAACCCATTCTACCTACCATCATGTCCCCTTTCATCCAACATCTTCTAGAACCTTGTGACACTTGTCACTAAGTGTTCCCTTTCATCTAATTCCTTCTAGAAGCCTCTTGACACCTGTCACCATAGAGATGACAGATGTTCCCTTTAATCCAACCCCCTTTTCCATCCTCCGAGCCAATTTAACCATTGATATCTTCAAATCAATCTTGACTGTTAATTCTTGCCGCATCACCCCTAGCCTTAGAAAATCCTATAAATATACCTTATTTTGGAGCAATATGGGTCCCAATTTCATATCATGATTGCATCCCATCTCATTCTCATCTTATGCATTGTTATTATAGGCATCTAGCTTATAGTTTATCAGTTTTAGCAATGTTATCATGCTCAATTTTAGCTTAAATCATAGCTTAATCATGCTAGATCAATCATTCATGTAGCTTAATCATGTTATTCTTGCTAAGTTCATACATTTTCATCTTTCAAATCCTCCATCTAAGTGTAGTCAAGTCACTAAAATATGCATAATCAGATCTGAGAGCATTTTTCATACTCGCATTTACTACGAGGCAATAAGTCGATTAGCTATGGTTTTGTCTTTCATTGTTTCAAATTACTAACCATTGCTTATAATGATTTATTGAGTGCATTGTGTTTGCAGGTATAGGTATACTTCACAAAGCACGACAATGGTTACTCCAAAAATGCCACCATGCATTCAATGCACTCGTGTGATGTCCAATCCCAACGCTCAACACATTTGAGTTGACGATTGGAATTAATGCACTTAATAAGTTCGTATCACTTATTTTGCTATAAGGTATGAAGTGATTAATTTCTGAAAACTTGTTCTTCATTGCTGCGGAGTTTTTGGATAGAAGGTTCGTTTGTTGGTAGTCGTCTGATTGGTCTCAACTATGAAGGTGAGTTTGTTTCCTGTCCTCTCCAATGATTTTTACCCGCTTTTCCTCTCTCATACTAGAATTTGCTGCGAAAAATAAGGGTTGTTGTTTATGAATTATGAAGTCCACATTGCACCTTTTTGGGAATATTTTCAGTCTTGCATGCACAGAGCCCATAGTCAGTGATACAGACTTGAAAGGAGAAAATTTGGAAGTTTTAAAGGAAAGGGTGTTTAAAGGAATTTAATGGGTCATTTGGTTTATAAATTCTGAGTAGTGGTCTCATAGAAGCAATAGCTTTTCCTCCTATTGTCCCGTGCCCAAAACTAGTTAGGGAGTGTATTGCGAGGTATGATCCTATTTCTGAAACTATTAAGAGAGATAATGGTGAAACACTCCTCGCAATTAACTGGGAAGTTATTTCCTCCATTTTCAAATTGCCTGATTATCAGTTCTCAAACTTTTCTCCCACCCAATCAATCACCGAGTTCAATGTAGATAAAACTGGACACCAGAATAATATAGAAAAATATTGGTTGAAGGTTCCTCAGAGGGGTGGCTCCAGATACCTAAGAATCCCAACAATAACCACATGCTTCCCCACATCAATGATGTCATGTTACTGCTACACCGAGCTAGAGGTTTAGCTGAGGCCTACAACTTCGATGATTGGATTTACTGCTATGTACAACTATTGCTGGAAGGAAAGCAATATCTTGATTGGGTAGAGCTGATTGCCGACTCCATGAGGGAATAGCTGAGTATGGCAAAAAAGTTCAAGCAAAATTTCCTCATGTCCTCATATCTGATATATTGCTTGGCATGTGTCAAAGAGATAGTGGGAATACCTATGCAGCTCGCTGAGGGAGAGGTTTCTGTGGATGAATTTTACCCTATGTTACAAAAGGATAATGCTTTGCAAGATTTTAGGAGAGTACATAATTCTTTCCTGGGAGATTTGTGTTATGAGTTAAAGAACATGAAAAACAAGAGGATGTTTGAAGTGTTAGGCCCAATATGGAAAGCTAATGTACTGAGAGGGGAGGGGTGAATTAGTACTGCAAATCTTTTCTTCAATAATAACTTTACTGTTAAGCATAAACTGAATATTGCTGAAACATAATATAATGCTAAAACAAATAATTAATAATCATACATGATTCACTCCATAATACATATATTTTGGTTACGCAAAAACTCCTTATTAGAGAGAAAAACTATGGTGGGGATGACACCCACAACTTCACTACTGCAATAATAAAGGTTGCTCGGTTAGAGCTACATGTTTAGCTATTTCTGATAGCTTACCCTGTTAGGAGTATCAAGATCTTTAGATCTACCTTGCTAAAGGATTTTACAACACTTATTCTAAATGATGCACTTGGTTAAAGGCTTTACAATTTATAGACTTTATTAGAGTCTTTTACCTTGTTAAAGGTTTCTCTTACAAATCAAAATATTACAATCAAAATCTTACAAAATATCTACAACTCCACATTTGAAATGTTATAGCAGATTCTATGTGCTCAAAATGAAATTACCTTGCTTATAGCATGCCTCAGTAAATCATAAATTAACTCGGTAAACCTTTCTGTTTACTCTGTTCCTTGACTGTTCTCTGAAATCCTTCTCAGTGACCTTTGTGTATCTTTGTCAATCGTAACAATCATAACACTCAGCGCTTTCCCATGATTTTGCTTTTTCACATATGTCTTGCTTCACACACATATTTGATCCTCAATTCATGCTATATAAATAGATCTCTTGTAATGATGATCTTGTTCATGCTTCGATCTTACAAACATGATTCATTAAATGAATAACCATACAAAATTATTTCATTAGATAGATGTTCTCAAAATCATATAAAATCTTAAGTGCAATTTCCAATGTGTTAATGGTTCCTTGTTCCTCGATCTTGTAACACGTTTCCACATATGTGTCCAAGTTCAATGAATCTGGTAACACATTTTACTCGGTGTGTATGAACTCGGTCTACCATCTTTGCTACTGGTAGTCATAGAACGTTACTCGGTAGACAACTCAGTGTATACTAAACTTTGTGACTTGTAACTTCTGTAACCGACTGCTCTGTGCTTACCGACTGAATATTTCAGTAGTAATAACCGACTAGAGTATATAGAATGACTTTGGACATAAAACAAATGACAACTTAATAAATAGTAACAATCTCCCCTTTTGACATTAGTTTTGAAATGTTTGACAAAACTTCTTTCAAAGTCATAACTCAAAAAATCTATATACTTACAAAATTTTGACTAAACTGTCAGTATATACAATTGTCAATAAAATAGTATACTCAGATATACTCCCCTTATCAATATACTATACATAACTCTGATTATGCATGCGCTGTGATCAATATTCTATATTTACTCCTCGGTTCACTGCTCGGTGATCACTGCTCCGCCTGTCAAAATTATCTGTATACTCAAATATGCTGATCTGCTCGGTATACTCCTCTTGTATACACTATACTCCCCCTTTTTGACAAACATCAAAACTAGTTACCATTCGGTGGAGGCAACTGGTCAAAAATGGATTTATACTTTGTTCTTGCATTGGTGAGAGCGGCAGAGAGGGCATCCTTGACACTATCCATGAGTGAATTCTGAGCTGTAATATCAGCTAGTAGTGAAATTAGACCATCTAAAGTGCTTCCCTCTGGCTGAGTGGATAAGGAGGTAGCCTTGTTGATCTGTTTTTGGATGAAGGACAAGTGTGGAATGAATAAGGATTGAAGAGTCATAATGTCCATCCTTGTTTTGTGCTCTTCATTCCTAAGTTCCAATTGTTGAGCCATGAGCGTTTGTAACTTGGTATAGAAATGTTGAGTAGAATTTGGCTCAGTGGTCAATTTATTGGAGAGATCAGTGATCTCTTTCTCAATCACTTCTGTTTTATTCTTGATATCTTTAATGAATAAAGAGAATGTACAGAGTTTCTGAAATAAATAAAGAATGTGCTTGAGTTGAGGGGACAACTCAACAATAAATTTGACAAGTTTTACTTTACCAATAGCAATGGCTTTCTGTACCTTTTCAATCATTTTTACAGTGAGCTCTTTGTCCTTCAATTTGCTCAGGTATTCAAATACGTCTACTCCAGATGCTTCTATTTGATTGAGGAGTTCATCCAGTTGAATATGGATGGCTGCATCTTTTGTCACTGTAGCTTTCGGTAGAATTTCTATTAAGAGTGCTTTGTCCTTCTGAAGTACTCTATTTTTATTCTGAATAGCCATTTGTTTTTCTTGTTCGGCTTTGGCTTTGCATAGTTCACTGAATTCAGTAAGTGCTTTCTCTTTTAATTTGGATATGTCTACATTCGGCAACACAATTGGTTTTGACAAATCTAACTTGAAACTATGCTTTTTCATTTTCTTTTCTTTAGAGGAGGAGGCTTTCACCGGTTGAACTAATACAATGGCTTGGGAGGCTTGTTCACCCTCGGTAGGTTGCTTAGTAGAGGCAACACTTTTGTCAATTTCTTTAGCCTCAGATGTAGCCTTCGGTGAATCCTTTCTTGGGGTCTCAGTTGTAACATTGTCAGTACTTGAAGGGACTTGAGAAGTCTGTTCCCTGATGGCCTGAGAAGTAGCTTCTCCTTTTGTAGACTGGTGACCCTCTTTTCCTTGATCAGTATCCTGAGGTGTCTCGGTTGAAACATGTTGGCTTACCAAAGGATAGGACTTGACTTGTTCCAAAACTGACTCACTTGATACCAGTTTGGCATAATCAATCCCTTCTATCATTTCCTGTTCCTGTTCCTTGGTATCCAAGACATCCTCATCAGGTTGTATAGTTTCAACGAGATCTTGCTCATCAGTACTCTTGATTCGAAAGATATCTTGCCATTTTTCTTTTGTCTCTTTCTCTACTTCAAGATAAAGGCCATTCATCAGTTTCAAGGCTCTTTGCTTGACTAGGAAGTTTGTGTGGTAGTTTTTCAGATGTTCACTTATCTCATCTACCAACATGTCTGGAAAGAGATGCACCAGACTTCTTTCTCTCATCTTCTTTTCCAAGTCCATAGCATATTTCCACCTGTTATCAATGTGTAAGTACAATGATTTTGGAAGAGAATTAGTTACTTCCAATTGGACTAATCAGAATTTAAGAAGTGTGCAAATTACAACTTCTTCAATTTGTCTCTTTTCTGCATCAGATCTAGAGTCATATTTTACATACCTAAATGCTCCAAATCCACCATATTGTTTCAAATTGGCACAAAAATTATCAACACTATGTACATCTTCCTTTTTGCTTTTGACAATCTGAAATTTATTTTTGTCTTCAAATTCGGTGTCACTTGACTCTTTATTCAAAATGAGTCTCCGAGTAGACTTCTTATAAGTTTTTGTTACCTTTGGAACTGCAACATTTTTCTGTTTCTTGCTCGGTGACACTGCAAATGATCTAGTGTTTGGGCGTTTCACTGGAGGAGTCGGTGATACCTGTGATGTATCCTGTTTCTTCCTTTTCAAAATTATGCCTTTTGGCAACTCAGCGCTCAATGTAATAGCTACTTCTTGGGCTTCAGATTCCTCCTTGGTGATGACTTGAATGCTCTTGACAGGAGTGGAGGAAGAACCTTCTCCAAATTTCTCTATTAATGCTTTAATCATTTTTGTTGCTTTCCTAGTAGCCTTTGGTACTACAATGCTCATTTTGACTTTTTCTTTAACTTCTTCATATGTACCATATCTGATCTCGGTAGCATGCCTTGGCTATGTAAGAAAAGCATCTATCTGCTACTGTGTAATGTCAAAATCAATCTCATAACCCATAGGTGGCAAAGATTGAGTTCTTGGTTCTATCGCATTGACATAGCAGTAGTCGGTATCCACTTCAAAACATATATTGTCCTTATATTTTTCCACTAACTGGGGTGGTATCCTATACCTGTTATGCATCTTTTCCTGAAACTTGCTAAAATAATCATCCATAATCTCATTGAAGTTATCACCTAGCTGTTTGATGAAGTCATTGATTTGATGGGTGATTGGTCGGTGTAGCTCCCAAACTACATTACCGACTGATGGGAAGAATTTCTCAAAATAGAAAAACATGCATACCAAAGTGATCCAAACTTCAATGTGTTTGCCGAGTTGTTCTTCTTCGGCTTCCTTATGGTGTTGATATTTTCAAACAGATTTTTCAACAACACTTCGCATAGATCAATCTTCATACCTTTCTTCACAATTTTATAGGCTAAGTCAACAACAACATAGGGTACACTGTTTTCCCTTGCCGATTGAAAGAAACAATAACCTATGACTCTAATTGCAAACTTCAGCTTTGCATCTATGACATTGTTCAGTTTTAGACCTCTGCAATCAGATTCAACTCCGGTTAAAGTGATCAATTCTTTCTGTGAAATCATTTTCTGAGCTCGGGCATGGTAAAAAATAGGGTAACCGGTGATCAAGTGGATGATTTCCTTGGTGATATTGAATGGTTTCTCCTCTAACCACATAAAGTCATCATGAACTCTTCTCAAAACAAATTTAACCCATTGGGGTTTGAAGACTCACGGGTAGGTTAGGGCTTCGGTCAATCCCTTGATTTTAATATGTTCAAACTTGCTATCCAGTTTTCCATTGGTACACAATTCATCATATGTGTCCTTGATCTCTGTGTGACCTAGTTCCTCAACACGACACTTAGTGAAGAATCTGACATCCTCAACTAATCAAACCCCATCCAGAATGAGTGAAAATGCAGTTTTATCATCCGGTTCAGATGCTACTTTGGGAGGTAGAGAGTATTTCAGTGAGGGCTTCTCAATCTTCTCAACAACACTGGGTTTCAGAATCTTAGGAGCCATTTCAAAATTTGGATAATCACTAAACGAAAGATCCTTAGGGTTTGAAAACTTTTAACCAGCAGACGCTTTCCACTTAGTAAATATAACAGATATTCACAACTAATATGATCAGTTAACTTGCTTGACAATGCGTTGTGATTGATATAAATACCTCGAATTTTTCTTCGAAAGAGATTTGAACACCTTTGAATCGCTTTGCTCTACTTTCTGAAAACTTGGTAAGTGTAAAATGATCATGCAAAAGCTTTAAGTACACATTTTACCTTATCAGGCTCCGTGCAGTTAGGTCAGAAAACATTAAATGCACTCGGTTCTAGTAAACCAATTTACCTTCCTTTTTTTGCTTTTACTGAGCAGCTAGACTTCCTGTATTTACCGACTTGACAGGCTTCCTACATTTACCGACTTGACTAGTGCTCCAAAAGACTTGGTAAAATTTCAAACTTGCTAATGCATCTTAGCTATGCAGATTTTGAATTAAGTACATGATAAAATAAGAACTATTAAGATTTAACCTTGAGAGAATGCAGTCCCTTCATACCTTTACTGATTAATTTGGAATAGATGCACCTAACTCAGTAGGTAAGGTGCTTTCTTCATTTGACACAATTTCCTTCTTTTTCCAAATCATCTGGAATTTGCTTTTTATTTCTTCAATATCTCCTCTAGGTTGATCTCTGCAATCTCTAGCCAAGTGTCCAACTTTGTGACAATGAAAACATGCCATACCAGAATTTCTCCATGATCTTCGGTTGTTCATTCCAAACCTTATAAAGTAGTTGGCACTTCTATGTCCATATCTTCCACAACATTCACACCATATCCTTGTATTATAATCCCATGGTACTGCAGTATACTGTCGGTTAGGATCTGTGTAAGTTTGGTAGCCTCTAGTATTTGCTTGGTGTGTAGACCACATATAGTTCTTCTGCTTAAACCAACACTTCTCGGTACTGTGTCCATATCTATTGCAGTTTTTACAAAACCCTTTGAATTTTGCCTTCTAATAATTGCTAGCAGACTTTGTCCTACATTGGTTAGATGTGTGATCATATTTATTGCAATTGTAGCAATAACCATTAGACCTAGTGACATTTGGTTGCTTACCTTTTCTGATTTGGCACATGTTGGCAATATGTCCTTGTTTTCCACAGTAGTTGCAAATAGGCTTATTTCCTTTGATGTTCTTCTTGTTTCCAGCTTGTTTTGATGATTCTCCTCTCTCAGTAGTGTGGATTCCCTTCTCAGTAGAGTCTTTTCCTTTGTAACTGAGTCCTGCATCTTTGTTGGGTCTTCTTGTAGTTAGTTGCTCATCCAACATCCTTGATGCTTCATAACTTTTCTTTAGTGTTTCTTTTGACTTCTTTTTTGCTTCAAGTTCATCGGTCAATCTTGATAATTCAAGTTTCAATGCTTGATTCTCATTTTCCTTTAGATTTGCTTCATGATGTGCATAACCCAATTGATCAGATAGATTTTGTTGAATTCCAGTCATCCTTGTGATTTCATCATTCTTCTTAGACACCAATGCTTCTAGCTATTGTTTTTCACTTTCCATATCTCTTAATTTATCCTTGATTGTCCTCAATGCATCAATATTTTCAGTCATCTGTGTGCTGAAATGTTCATGTTCTCTTTTCTTTGCTTTTAGCTGATCAGTTAGTGCTTTGTTATTTTCTTTCAATGCTCCAATCATTTCTTCAGTCTCTTCAGATATACTATTCTCAGATGATATCTCAATTTGTTCCACCAGCTCTTGAGAGTCTTGCAAATTATCAGACAATCTTCTTCTAACTTTTAGTGATCTTTGCATTTGTTTCTGCATGTCAGCAATCACTTGATTAGCATGATCCAATTCATTTTGAAGATTGACAATTCTCCGAGATTGTTTGTAGCCTTCCATTGATAAGATCTTTCTCTTTAGGCAATTAAACCCTTTTCCAAGATTCAAGCTCTGATACCAATTGTTAGGCCCAATATGGAAAGCTAATGTACTGAGAGGGGAGGGGTGAATCAGTACTTCAAATCTTTTCTTCAATAATAACTTTACTGTTAAGCATAAACTGAATATTGCTGAAACATAATATAATGCTAAAACAAATAAATAACAATCATACATGATTCACTCCATAACACATATATTTTGGTTATGTAGAAACTCCTTGTTAGAGAGAAAAACTGTGGTGGGGATGACACCCACAACTTCACTACTGCAATAATAAAGGTTACTCGGTTAGAGCTACATGTTTAGCTATTTCTGATAGCTTACCCTGTTAGGAGTATCAAGATCTTTAGATCTACCTTGCTAAAGGATTTTACAACACTTATTCTAAATGCTGCACCTAGTTAAAGGCTTTACAATTTATAGACTTTGTTAGAGTCTTTTACCCTGTTAAAGGTTTCTCTTACAACTCAAAATATTACAATCAAAATCTTACAAAATATCTGCAACTTCACATCTAAAATGTTATAGCAGATTCTATGTGCTCAAAATGAAATTACCTTGCTTATAGCATGCCTTGGTAAATCATAAATGAACTCGGTAAACCTTTCTGTTTACTCTGTTCCTTGACTGTTCTCTAAAATCCTTCTTGGTGACCTCTATGTATCTCTGTCAATCGTAACAGTCATAACACTCAGTGCTTTCCCATGATTTTTCTTTTTCACATATGTCTTGCTTCACACACATATTTGATCCTCAATTCATGCTGTATAAATAGATCTCTTGTAACAGTGATCTTGTTCATGCTCCGATCTTACAAACATGATTCATTAAATGAATAACCATACAAAATTATTTCATTGGATAGATGTTCTGCAAATCATATAAAATCTTAAGTGCAATTTCCAATGTGTTAACGGTTCCTTGTTCCTCGATCTTGTAACACATTTCGACATATGTGTCCAGGTTCAATGAATCTGGTAACACATTTTACTCAGTGTGTATGAACTCGGTATACCATCTTTGTTGCTTGGTAGTCATAGAACGTTACTCGGTAGAAAGCTCAGTGTATACTAAACTTTGTGACTTGTAACTTCTGTAACTGACTGCTCTGTGCTTACTGACTGAATATTTTAGTAGTAATAACCGACTAGAGTATATAGCATGACTTTGGACATAAAATTAATGACAACTTAGTAAATAGTAACATGAAGATGCACAAGAATTAGTGAAGAAATATGGTAGTTTCTTTGTTCAGTTTCCTCATTTTTGTTACATAAGAGTAGGCGGTTTTGAGGAAGAGCCTTTCAGACTTCCTCGTTTTTGTACAGATTGTTTTGTTCTTGCTGAAATCTGTAGGCAGTTGGCTACCATAATTAAGAAGGCTAAACCCAAAGATAAATGGGAGGATCATTTTCCTATTCAATTGAGTATTTTATCTTGTAGTTCAATGTCAGATGCCTTAAGCATTGGAGCCGACTTGAAGAACTTCAATTTTCCATTATATCATGAAAGAAAGGGCTTTGACAATAAAGGTTTCTCACAGAGTCTTGGTTTGATGCTGCACCTTCCAATCCCACACTAGGAGGACTTCTGGGAAGATTGAAATGATGAGCTTGAAGTGTTCAAAAGAGAAAACATGAGAATGGTTTTGGAGCAGGCAGTTTCACTACAGGTGAAACTTGATATAAGGAGAATCCAAGAGGATTATCTAGAGCTTGTTGAACCTGGATACCTGGACCAAGCCAAACCCAAAATGTCTTGCATTAATTGGGATGTAGAAGAAGAGGATGACATACAACTTAAAACAAAGAGGGTCTTTGAAAGAACCACAGAGTGGGTAAACAAGAGAAGAGCAGTGAAACTAGGCAACAAGATTGGTCTTGCAAGAGGTAGTGTGGCTGCTCTACGTTCCCCAAAACATTTTTCTAACCCTACTTCTATGCCTGTTCATGTAGGTAAAGATAAGAAGACATCTTACACCAATCACAAGCCCAATCTAGCTTTGGACTTTTCTGCTCCTCGATATACAAGGACACAGAGTGCTGCACAAAAGAAAATGGACCAAGTCAAAGACACGGAGGAAAGAGACAAAATTATTGATGCTTAAATTTTTGAAGTCGAGGACCTTGACAACACCATTGTCAACACCATATATTCTCACGCAGTCACTGTAGCCATGACGCCACCCCCTAAGGTGATCGGAGGAACAACTAGTTCAAGTGCAACTCCTAAATGGCTAACCACTTCCGTAAGCAAGAAACGAAGTTTCATTCTAGTGACCATCTCGATTCAGGACATGGTGGTTAAGTACATGGAGAAGGGTCCCAAACAAAAGAAGTTCAAAACAACTGCTAGATTGGATACTAATGAAGAGACTGGGAAGTGGGTTGCCGAGATTGCTTCTTATAAGCCCAAAGATGAGAATAAGGAGGTTAATGCAGAGGACTTTGAGATCACCAAAGTGGAGCTCGGGAACATGAGTAGGGATTCAGATAATCACCTTTTCGAAGTATCGGCTAAGAAGATGCTCACTAGGTTAGAAAAAGATGGATAGGAGAAAAGAGAGGTGAAGCGGCATATCAAAATTCTTGCTCAATTCATTGATAGTATTGACTGCTTTGGAGTACTTCCCATATCACATGCCTCAGAAAGTTTTGACCCTACTACGCTAGAGAACAAGAAGCTGATGGGTCAAGTCCAGGGAGCCAAAAGCATCACGGGGGCTATGGAGAAATGGATTGAAGGAGTGATTGGAGATGGTGAAAAGTATATCACAAGCTCTAGGAAGTTATGCGACAAAATGCAAAGCCTCATTGTATAGATTCAGAATCAAATTGTGCCATGGGAAAAAGAAGAGCATAAATGGGAAAATGTCTTACCCATGGTCACCAAGATAGAAGAGTACGGAGCCACAAAATTTTTAGCAGAAAACTCAATCAAGTTGGTAGACGAGTGCCAACTCTTCGTATTGAAGAAGACTATAATGTGGCGGGTACTCACATTCAAGTCTGTGATTTCTGATGCTAGGGATTCTATTTATGAGCTTCGGTATCTTCAGTGTAGCTTGGTTAATGACAACAAAGTGGTTAATCCAGACCACGATTGGCAACTGGGAATATGTTGACTAAACACGTAGGATGCAATAAAGGTTTTTAAGCTGCACATAGAGAAAGTTGAGGCCAAAGGAAATTTCACTCCCGAAGATATAACGCAAGTCGCCCGAATTGAGTCCATGACATTTATCGGTAATGATCAGTTACCTAAGCATGCCAAGAAATTGGTGAAGCTAAGGTGGGATAAAGAAGCTGCTAAAGCAAAGATCAATGCCATGAAAAATCCTAGCCACTCTATAATTCAGGAACTTGCAACCACCCACGATGCCTAGAAAAGTGGAGGAGAGGATGACGATCGAGAAGAAGCGTAGCATGATGATAATGTTCTTTTTTTATTTTATGTGTTTTTCATAATCTTGCAAATGACTTCGGGACATCTATCCTTAAAATACTCTGTTGTTTTTTATAACTGTTTCGAAGGAGGTCAGGTTTTAAGGGAGACCTCCTTTGTTCTTTAAGACTACTATAAATTAGATTAAGATAGATAGTGAAGGGGTTAGAATGAGTTGCTTAGATTTTGTTTTTAGAAGTTCATTTTTTGTTGGAAGGAAGTCACCAGTTTCTCAAAAACTGAAATTAGAAAGAAATTATACGTGTATTGTTGTGTCTTTGTTGCATGAAATACATATATATATAAAGATCATAGGCATTTTGGAGAAGGAAAACCTTTGAGTTTTGAATCCGTGGAGTGGTATTTCTTTGCAAATATTAATCTGATTAAACGACTGTGATCACCTTTCTGATGGTAAATGTTGTTATTATTCTGGAGTTCCTTTCTATGTGATTATAAAAGATATGCATTTGAAAGAGATTTTATTTTTCTTACTTGTTTTTATGAAGTGCTGAATTGGTGTTTTCTGAACTTTGTTTCGATCACCTCCATTGTTCATGTTGAAGCATTTTTGAAGAATAGTTTTCTTTGAAATATTTGTGAACCATTAGCCTCTCATCTAAGAATGAAGTAAGCAGCCTTATGTGCTTTCGTGTTAAAAGCATACCAGTTTAGTTTAATTAGATTATTCCCTGAATAAGTAATGGAGGGAGCTATACCTATCAAAAATTTAGAGGGAAGTGGTGTATGTCACACTTACCCAATTGTTAAGTTGAACCTTTATCTTTCAAAGAAGGCGACGGAGTTTAAAATAATTTAATTTGAAGAAAGGCAAAAATCTGTTCACTAACACCACCCATGCATGTATCTGGGCATTGCATGCTTCTTGATAACACCTTTTTATTTGTCATAAGCCTTTGGGATCTGCTCCAAATCTATATCTGTACATGCAACACTAGTAATTTGGAAAGCTTCAACGAAGCTAGCTCTGTTAATCGAAACTAGGGCAGACTGGTTCTTTCTTTTGATTACCCTAGATATTTGGGAATGGCATTTGGCTGACTCTTTGATCAAATCCACATCAACATACACATCTGGCACAATTAACTTTACCATATTTAAATCCCAAGGGTTTGACATTGGCATACCCTTAACCCTATTATTCCAAAAATAATGAAATAGAGCAGTACCAGACATATAAAGCGTGATCGGGTTTCTGCATTGGCTCCATAAATCTTTCCATGCCATTTCATTTGTATTCAAAGAAATGGAAGTCCCTGGCAACAAATCTACAAATTCTTCTTTGTATTTCCTATCCTTCTTTTCCTCAGTGGCCTTGGGCTTGGAACCTCCACTTTTCGTCGCCTTGCTCATTTTAGCTGCAGGAGAAAAAATTAACCAATTTTCTGAAATTTTCCCACACCCAACACTCCGAATTCTCCAACGTTGTTGCAGAGATCAATTCACTAGATTACCTCGAAGATAGAATGCAATTATATAAAATCTCGGCTTGATCATGCAATTTATGGTATTTGAGTGTCGTCACTTCTCTAATTAATTCATGCCTTTCTATTTGATTGTCATTCAAAACTTTTACAAAACCCAACAAACAAGTCCACGTGTCAATCCCTGATTGCTTAGCACCCCTTTTTCTCTTTTCTATCTCAGTTAATTTTTGGAGTGTCACTCAGGCATGTGGCAACAACTCACAATCTCGCATGATGAACTGCACTTCCTTCAATCTCCTTGATGAGCTAGTGACCAAGGCATTCCCCATCTTTAATCACACACTCACAACCTGCTATAACAATTTAGAAAGTAACCGACGAGTTAGCGACAATGCTACCTGTATACATCTAAAACTGGTTTGAAGATAATTAATTAAATAAGCAATTATTTGATTAATCCTCCTTCCCAATTTAATTGACATCACTATGAAATTTGATTAAATTTCCCCTTTCATCTACTTATTAATAAATCTAAGGATTTATTTAATAGGTTCATTTCACCCCTTTAATTAATTAATTCCCCCCATCAAATTCATTTCTTCTAAATCCTTTACTTAATTAAAACAAATTCATGAGTTGTTGAGATTAATTATCCTTTTCCGATTATTTGAATTTTTAAATTCAAATTCTCCTAACTTCTACCACTCCTAAACTTAACCCATTCTACCTACCACCATGTCCCCTTTCATCCAACATCTTCTAGAACCTTGTGACACTTGTCACTAAGTGTTCCCTTTCATCCAAACCTTCTATAAGCCTCTTGACACTTGTCACCATAGAGATGACAGATGTTCCCTTTAATCCAACCCCCTTTGCCATCCTCCTCCAATTTAACCATTGATATCTTCAGATCAATCTTGACCATTGATTCTTGCCACATCACCCCTAGCCTTGGAAAATCCTATAAATAGACCTCATTTTGAGCAATATGGATCCCATCTCATTCTCATCTTATGCATTGTTATTATAGGCATCTAGCTTCTAGTTTATCATTCTTTAGCAATGTTATCATGCTTAATCTTAGCTTAACTGCATCTTAATCTTAGTTAATTTTCTAGAATAATCATGAACTCATATAGCTTAATCATGCTATTCTTGCTAGATCATGCATTTTCACCATTCAAATCTTCCATCTAAGTGTAGTCAAGTCACTGGAGTATGCATAATCAGATCTGAGAGCATTTTTCATACTCGCATTTACTAGTAGGCAATAAGTCGATTAGCTATGGTTTTGTCTTTCATTGTTTCAATTTACTAACCATTGCTTATAATGATTTATTGAGTGCATTGTGGTTGCAGGTATAGGTACACTTCACATAGCATGACATTTTGGCATCCACAGTGGGGTCGAAATCATCACTTTTGACCTCTTAATCTTTAGCAAACTTCATCTTTGTCCGGCTCTGGTTCAAATATTCCTTTTTTAGATCATACGAACTTCCTTTCAATCTAGGATGACACCTCATCCTGACTCGTACTAGCTATAATTCTACGTCGTGCAATCTTTTATGTTGCAAATTCTTTACTCATACTTGGTCTAAATATGTGTCGTACGAGTCTATTTCTTGCAAATTCTTTACTCGTACTAGGCTGATCCTGTGTCATACGAGCCTATTTTGGATACTATACAAAATCTAACGTTATGTCGTACTAACTAGAAATCTATGTCGTACGAGTCTCTGGCTTTGTGATTTTTTATAGACTGTATTTTAGGGTTTTTTTGATTTTAAATCCGAGATTTCCTAATGCTAACCCTGTTCTGTTTATGAGATTTTTGCAGCCTAACTCTTTTCTATAGGACGCTTGTCAAAGATACGCTTGTCAAAGACAAATTCAAAACACAATCATGACTATTGATGGATCTATTTTGCAGGTAGCCTATGAATCCGACTAAACTTTGTGTATTCTTTAAGATTTTTAGGCACATTTCAATTTGGGCTTAAAGAAATGAACTATCATGTCTTGTGTGTCTTTGATGATAGGTGAGTATGCTCTCACCTTTCTTAGGTAATCAGAAAGATAGACTCATCTTTTGCTTTCATTAGTGCATCTCTTTAGCAGGCCTGCCCTCCCGAGGAGTTATTAATTCTTAGCCCTTAAGGCCGGTGAGAGGGGGATGACCTAAGTGTGAATGACTAATGCCAAGTAGTCCAACCCACTATAAAATAAATGTGTTTTTGATGAAAATCAAAGCAACGACAATGCTTGAGAATGTTAGGTCCCAGAGACAACTGAGAGGGGGGGTGAATCAGTTGTTAAATAAATTCAAACCAAAAACAACTCAAGCAACTTAATGCTTAATACTAGTAAACCAGTTAAGTATGTCGGTAGACAATTTTAACAGTTAATTGTTATATCGGTAAAGATTAATGCATGAAACATAAACACAAAGTCAACCACAACACATGGCACCAATATTTGTATGTGGAAACCCTGTAAGGGTAAAAACCATGGTGGGAAACCTTACCCACAATCAGATGATACTACTATAGATAGTAAGTGCACATAAATGGGGTTTGCACATGTAGAAAGGCCAACAGCCTAGAGCTCACTGCTCAATCACAAAATGGGAGTCACATTGACTACAGTTGGATGGTTAAATCCAATAAGAATGTACTGCACAAAATAGCATCTTCATATGCTGGATTCAGTACTGGTGTAATGCTGATATGCTTTCACAAAAACCTAGCTTCACCTTCAAATAATGTCTGCATGTATTGCACTGCTTAATCTCGCATATACCTTCACACAATTTTTTTTCGCATTCCACACTTGATCTTACAAATAAGATCTTACATTTATACCATAACCTAAGACCAATTTTAGTAGGTTGGCTCTACAAGATATTACAATAAAAAACATTTTACAAACAATATAATATCTGATGCAATAACTGATTGAACATGTTGGCTTAATGCATTTACAACAATAATTAATCATCTCCATAGCGTGCCATGTTGATCTAGAAAAGATAAAACTGCTGGTGTAACCCTAGATAACCCTGGACCTATTTGTCGGTAAAAGCAAATATGCAAATATGAATATACCAATGATTAATTCATTAAGATAAGATGTCCACATGATGTCTTCGATATTACCAAGTGTCTTCCATATCATTCCAAGTGCCGATGATTATTATATCCTGCCGGTGAACCATATACCAGTAACTGTGCAATAGTTACTTGCTTGCCGGTGAATGCTGCTAGATCTCCAAAGTGCTAGTGTTTTAGTAGGTGCTGACATCAATGATAAAACCATACCAAAATACCAATAGGGAATAGCTCTCCTCCGTACCTTCAGGTATATCAAACCTTGGTTTTCAAGGCTGGGAGACCTCTTAGTTGAGTTTATACCCCGACCCGCCGAACAGATCCCTTACTAGTTCCGGTTAAAATAGAAGCTACCCAATTCACCTCCAAAAGGGTGATAATCTTTGTGCAAGAGAGATAGTAACTCTCCCAAGACACTTGCCATATCATGCCCCCATTAGCATTTGGAGTCGAATAATACAGTGTTGAGAATCGATTGTATGAGACTCAGCGACCGTATTCTGATTAGCTATTGGGTGTGTACCTAAGTCAGCAAGCAAAGGTTTTCATTCTCAGCCAACTTTCTTAGGGTTTAGCTTGATTAGAGTCATTTATCAAATCATGTGTTTGCTATGTATTCATCCCTAAATGAGAAAATCAGACACCTAAAAATTGGAAAACATTAGCAAAACATCATCAGAATTCAAAGATCAAAATCATGAAAATAAAAACTTTTTACCATTCTTTGCAACCTGTCGTATGAGCTTTAATTCTCTATAGCATGAGTCATAATCTCTATCAGTCAAGTTAACTTACATAAAATCATTTGTCGTACTATCTGTTATCCTGTGTCGTACGAGTCATCTATTTTGTCGTATGGTCTATAATCCCATGTCATACAAGTTGCTGTTGTTTATATGAAAAACTCTATTCTGTCGTATGGCTCTGTATCTTGTGTCATCCTAAGCTGAATCTTATGTCGTATGAAACTCTACATCTATCAGTCCAAAGCTGTGTCTTGCATGCCTGTTTTAGATTTATCATTTCTGCCTGATCAATTTGCAGTAAACATAAACATCTGTTATCTGTCAATCCGTGCTTAGATTGTCTGCTTGGTTTGCTTGGTCAAGTTATCATACATCAAAATCAGACTCTAGAAGATAAACACCCCAATATTTTCAAAGTGCTCACCACCAACAAGTTCAAAATCTAAACATCTCAAAGTGCATTATCACCCTCTTTGATAAACTGATCACTCAAACATAGTTTCTCATCAGGATCAATCATCCTTTATCACAAAACTGAAATGTTTGGTCAGGATAACTTTTTGCCACATCGTAAGATATATCGTTCCTACTGGACCTGGTTCTTATCAAATCATCAACATTGCACTCCTAAATCGAAGATCAAAAAACTTGCTAACTTTTAAACACTTGAATTCTCTTTTAATGTCATATCACTTTATTGCCTTGAAATTGACTATTGATCCCTTACCCAAAACAACCTTTTGGACAATCTAATCCTAAGCAAAATAACATATGTGTATGCCCATTCTAACTAGAGCTCAGAAACAAAGGATCACAGAGACTGAAATCAAAACATTGGAAACAATCAAAGAACATATAATCATGGAACATGAAGATGAAATACACGTTGAAGGAGAAATAACAGAACAAAACATCAGAGACATCAAGAAAGATCCCCAATTTGACAAATTTATGTAGAGATTGTTGGAGGAAGAAAAAGAAAAATACTTTCTAATGCTAGCCAAATCTGGTGCTACACTTCCCCTAGATTTTCATGTGAATAAATTGACACAAAAGAAAAATGAACCTCCCCCTAATAATGAACAATATGAGGACATCTTTGGTCTCCACATGAACGACACATCAATTCCCAATACCACCAGGACCAATGAAGAAACTGTCATACCTAGAAGAGATGATGTAGAAATCCTAAATAATATTCAATTCAATTAGGATACAAGAAGACCTAGAGATGAAACAAGAAGAGATCCCAATCCTCCTAGAATGCAAAATCATGGTCATGCAAGAAAAAATCATGTTGATAATCCTATCATGACTCACACACAACAACTGTAAGCAATGCAAACACAAATTCAAGAGATGTAAAGAGGAAATGTTAGACGATACTCACTTCAAGAAATCAATCCTTATCCTTTCGATAGAAATCTAAACATGATACCATTTCCTATAGGTTTTGAAACTCCAAGATATGAAAAATATGATGGAAGCACTGACCCTCAAGATCATATACATGAATTTTGCACAATGAGTATGGAGTTTGCACACGAGGATACCTACATAATGAGATTATTTCCAAAAAGTTTAATTGGACTAACTATGGAATGGTTCTCCAAACTTACACTGGGAATCAGATCATTTTTAGAGTTGGTGGATAAGTTTGTTTCACAATACTCCTACAACATACAACATGAAGTAACAATGCTGGACCTATGTAACACTAAACAAAAAAGTGGAGAACCCTTCATGACATTCTTACAATGATGGAGATGCTTAGCATCGCGGTATCCTCGTACAGTGCCAGAGTATGAAAAATGGACATATTCATTGACAACTTAAATGATCAAATGAGTTATTACTTAAAAATGCAAGGAAATCAAAGCTTTGGAAAAATGGTTGATAATGGAATTAGAATGGAGGAAGATATGATAAAGAAAGGTGAGTTGAAAATATACAAAGAAGGAGTCCATCCACCTAACAACAACAATCACAATGATAAACCAAAGTTTTGGAATAAAAATCTAAATGTCATCAATGATAGTATAGTAGATAACAACAATGTGAAACCAAAGTAACCAATTTTCAATTTATCTACTCACTCAACAACAACACAACAAAACAACAATCACCAAAGAGTAACTATCAAAAATTTCTTTCGAAGACAATTCACAAACATTGGTGAACCCCTTGGATCAACACTAAAGACACTTCTTGCAAACAAATCGATCACTTTACCAGAAGAAAGGAACTACGAACCTTAAATCAAACCACCTTGGTGGAACGATAATCAGTATTGTAATTTCCATCAAAACAAAGGGCATCTCATAGATAATTGTCAAAAGTTGAAACATGTCATACAAGACTTAATTGATAATGATGTAATAACTATAGATGGACATACAACAAATGAATCTCATACCACCTTTAAAACTCTGCTTCCAAACTATGAGAAAGGTGAGTCATCAACAACAAACAATGGTAAGGGTAAAGAAAAGGTAAACTACGCTCATACATATGACAACATAGTGAATGTGATTGTAGTCAAAGAAAAACAAAATCAAGAACATGCTCAGGCTATCACAAGAAGCAAATCCAAAGTTGTTTTGCCGGGTCCTACAATAAACACATCATCCATTACAAAAAAACAATACAATCTAGTGGAACAATTACAGACAAACACCCACACAAATATCAATCTTGCAACTTTTAAAACTTTCACCCGCACACAAGGAAATTCTTGAACGAGCATTAGTAGATACCATAGTATCCAAAGATCTTGATATTGATCAATTCCAAACCATGGTGGGACCCCTCACAACCCCTCATTGCTTATCATTCACTGACAAAGATGACATGTCCCTGCAACACCCTCACAACACTCCCTTGCATATTGAAGTCCTTATTCACAAAACACGAGTCAAGTGTGTTCTAATAGATGGTGGATCTAGCCTAAATATTTGCTCATTAAGTCTGGTTTGTGCCTTAAGACATTTAGAAGATGTAGTGGATGTATGGAAAAGGATCACTATAAAAACCTATGATGAAGAAGAACGTTCCTCCAAGGGAATTGTGATACTACCAATCAGAGTGGTACCTCTACAAAAAGACATAGCATGCCAAGTTCTAGACTTGGACCTATCATATAATGTGCTCCTAGGGAGACCATGGATACATGACTTGCAAGCTATCCCATCAACCTATCATCAATGTGTAAAATTTCCCTATGAAGGACAAGAAATCACAATATCTGTAGATGCAAATCCATTCCAATATTGCAGCAATCTAAAAATGGGTCAAGTAATTGTTCCACATAATAGGGAGGTAACATCTTCGAGCACACAATCCAAGGAAAAATCATTCGCCTCTATTCTATCAAGTATGGAAAAACAAATACAACTAAGAGATCGAGGGACCGGAGAATACTCAATATCACAATTACCACTTTCTCCTAAATCCTTGGGAAAACCATCAAGCGCTAAACAACTGTGAAACATCTTCCGATATTTGATGGATCATTTATTAGTGCTGGAACCTTATCAGAGGAAACATAAGACAAAGATGTATTGCAATGGCTACACAAAGATGAAGAAATTTAACAAAAGGTCAACAATGTCAGAATACCTATAGAAAAATATGGAAAAGGATTCAACATTCTTCGAAGGATGGGATACACTGGGATAGGCCCTATAGTAAAAAGAAAGGAAGGTATCTCAGAACCTATTCAGCCTCATACTCAACAGACTACAGACAAAGTAGGTTTAGGGTATGGACAAGTCACTATACCGGAAGACACATCTTTTAGTCAACAACAAGAGGAATATGAAAACAGACAAGAACAACTGGCAATTGAAAGGGAAGAAAAATCACTTAAGCAACAAGCACAAGCAAACACAAAATGGAAAAAGAAGAAAGCTTCAAATCAACAAGAGAAACACACTAAAAACATCTGTCAAGTAGCATTAAATCTCAATCAAAACAAGAAAGAAGCTAATATAAGTTTAGAAGAAATCATAGAAAAGTTGGCAAAACTCAATCTCAGTCCTGATGAGGTTGAATATGAAAGAAGAAAAAGTATAGCCATAAAAGTGGAAGAAATGTTATACGACCAAATATGTAGACTACAAGCTGCAAGTGATATAGATTCTAATGAATGGGAATGGGATTCATATCATTCTGAAGAATCAATTGAAGAAAAATGCTTTGAAGGAGATATAGAAGTCGATATAGTTCACACGTATGCAGGACAAACGTCAGGAACTAGTTCACTTGAATTAGAATCACATTTGGCTAACTTGGACTTAACCAAGGACGATCAGGAACTTCTTACGTGAGGTCATTCTAATGAGAGTAACATTTTAGACATTGACACACATATTGAAAACTTTGATACCTCCATCATAACCCTTGAAACCCTTGAAACATACCAACCTGAAGATCCCCTACCTCTAATCCACCCCGAGCTTATTGATTGGGAAAATGAAGGACATACTGCTATCGATACCTTTCCTAATGACCATGCCATATCTGTATATCTTAACACAATCGAACCTGTAACAACTCTCACCAGGAATTTCAGCAACACATCTTCCAGTCAAGTGGGTGCCAAATCTCCTAGTCGCAAAAGTGAAAATAAAGAAAACAATATCAGGTCTAATGCTGAAAACCATTTCTTGGCAACATTAGACCAGGAAAAAGTAAAAAGAAAGGACACATCTAACGGTGAAAACCTCCTTGAGGCACCAGAAGATGGGAGATTTGACACTTTACCTAAGCATTATCAAGAAAGGTCATCCATTTTGATCTAACCAATAGAGACAGTTAACATTGGCACAACAACACAACCAAAGATTCTTCATCCAGCAACATCTTTATCAGAGGTAGAAATGCAACAATATGTGGAATTCTTCAAAAAATAGAAAATCAATTTTACCTGGTCATATGCAGACATGCCAGGGTTAGATCCAGAGCTTATTATGCATCACTTAAATGTTAGCCCAGGAACTAAACCAGTTAAACAAAAGTTAAGGAAAATGCATCCGCATATCTCTCTCCTAGTCAAAGAAGAACTAAAGAAATTACTAGATGTCAGATTCATCAGACCTGTAGCATATCCTCAATGGGTATCCAACATCATTCCTATTTCAAAACCAGATAAAAGCATCAAAATATGAACAGACTTCAGAGATCTTAATAACGCATGTCCAAAGGATGATTTTCCTTTGCCTAACATTGACATCATTGTAGATTTAACTGCTAGACACTCCATGTTTTCTCTAATGGATGGTTTCTCTGGATACAATTAGATCAAAATAGCACCTAAAGATCAAGAAAAGACAACTTTTACATGCCCATGGGGTACTTTCTGCTGGAACGTCATGCCTTTTAGATTAAAGAATGCATGTGCTACATATCAAAGAGCTATGACAACTATATTTCATGACATGATGCATACATTCATGGAAGACTATGTGGATGACATATTAGCTAGATCATACAATAGAGAAGAACATATAGAGATACTAGAAAAGATCTTTGATAGGTTAGAACAATACAAGCTAAGGCTAAACCCTAAGAAAAGTGCCTTTGGTGTTACTTCAGGAAAGCTATTGGGATACATTGTTTTAGCAAGAGGAATCGAAGTAGATCCAGCTAAGGTTAAAGAAATCATGGAAATGGCATCTCCCAAGAATATCAGTCAACTAAGATCACCAGAAAGAAGACTCCAGTCAATCAAAATATTTGTTGCTCAATTAGCAGATAAATGTCAACCATTTACTCACCTATTGCACAAACATGTTAATTTCAAATGGGACCATCAATGTGAAGAAGCATTCAACAAGATCAAGGCATATCTCATGCAACCACCTATGCTAATGTCACCAATTCCAGGAAAGCCATTATTACTCTATGTATCAACTACCAAAGCATCATTGGGAGTTTTTCTCACACAAGAAGATAAGGAAGGAAAAGAATGAGCCATCTACTACATCAGCAAAGCACTAGTAGGATATGAGGTCAACTATTCATCAACAGAAAAAGCATGCTTGGCAGTAGTTTTTGCTTCTCAAAAACTATGACACTATCTACTATCTCACTCCATCAAGTTGATAGATAAAAACGATCCTCTGAAGTATTTGCTCAGCAAAGCCACATTGACAGGATGACTAGTGAAATGGATCATGATTCTAAGCGAGTTTGATATCAAATATGTTGAAAGAAAAGATATCAAGGGACAAGTCATCACATATCAACTAGCAGAGACACCACTTCAAGATGACCATCCTTTACAGATTGAATTTCCTGATGCTGATATCTTAACAGTTACAACAAAATCATGGCAACTATACTTTGATGGTTCATATATATAACACAGATTAGGAGTAGGAATTCTATTCATCACACCACAAGGGCATACAATCTTGAAAGCATACAAATTAAGCTTTCCATGTAAAAACAATATAGCAGAGTATGAAGAATTGGTAACATGTATCAAAATAGTTGTAGAATGGAACATTAAACAACTTTAGGTCTTTGGAGACTCTCAGCTCATCATTAATCAATTCAATGATGAATATCAAATAAAAGATGACAAACTCATGCCTTATTAAAAGATACTGGATGATTTCAAGAAGTACTTTGTAGAAATAACTTTTGAACAGATTCCAAGAAATGACAACAAAGTAGCAGACACCATGGCTACACTTGCTTCTCTATTGCAGACACAGGAAAATCAACAGTGTTATGAACTCCTGGTTGAAGAATTGTTTCATCCCGCCTATAATTGTCCTGATTCCCAAACCAACTTCCAACTTATTGGACATGATTCCTCCCACTATGGTCAAACTTACATGTACTTGAAAGATAAAATCTTACCTCCAGACTTATCAAAGAACCAAAAGAGAAACTTTATTTGCCAATCCTCCCATTTTACTCTCGTCACAGATACCCTGTTTAAACGAGGTCTAGATGGTACTCTCTTAAGATGTCTCGAACAAGAAGAATTAGAGAAGGCCTTACATGAAGTCCATAATGACATTTGTGGCACTCATTCAAGTGGTCTTACCCTTTCAAAAAAACTCATATGCTTGGGCTACTATTGGTCAAGTATGGAACAAGATTATTTTAAGATAACAAGAACATGCAAACAATGTCAGATCCATGGGAGCTTGATCCATGCACCAACACAAGAACTTTATGCTCTAGCAACATCTTGGCCTTTTTGTCAATGGGGACTTGATCTAGTAGGAAAGATAAATCCTTCCTCATCTAATGGACACAAATTCATTCTTGTAGCTACTGAATATTTTACAAAATGGATTGAAGCAGTACCTCTCATAAACATCACATGAAAATAAATTGCTGCATTTATCTTGAATTACATCATTTGTTGCTATGGAATACCAATGACCATTATCACTGATAATGGGTGACCATTCAAGAATTAGGATGTACAAGAGCTATGTGAGAAGTTCAAAATCTAATACTAATTCTCCACACCATATTATCCATAGGGAAATGGGCAAGAAGAAGCATCTAACAAAACTATTTTTAAAATCCTTAAAAAGATAGTGAATGATGCCGGGAAAGATTGGCATATCCAACTAAGCCCTGCTCTATGGGCCTACCGCACTAGTATCTGTACACCGACAGGTGCCACACCTTTCTCTCTTGTATACGGATCAGAAGCCATATTGCCAATCAAAGTAGAGATACCCTCTCTACGTGTATCACTAAAAGGTCTCATCCCAGATGAAGAACAAAGAGTATGTAGACTACAAGAGTTAGAACTGATCCATGAACGCAGACACAATGCCTTTGATCATCTAAAGGTATATCAACAAATAATGTTTTGGAGCTATAATCATAAGGTCAAACCACAAATCTTTCAAGTTGGAGAACTAGTGCTAAAGGAAAATCCACGCAACCAGGCAAATCGAGAAAAGAAAATAAATTTTGAACCAAATTGGTTGGGTCCATTTGTGGTCACAATAGTATTTGGGTTAGAAGCATATCAATTATCAACACAAGATGACGATGAACTCGAGGAACCTATCAATAGCATGCATTTAAAAAAGTTCTATGTCTGAAAAATCAGAAAAAATCAAAAACACGGAAAAATCAGAAAAAATCAAAAACACTGAAAAATCAGAAAAATCTTAAAAAGTGAAAAAGAAAAAGAAAATAAAATAAAATATCAGAAAAAGTGCAATAAAAACAGATGGTGAAAACCTGGCAAACATGCGCTATCTGTCGGCTGGCTCTTCCATCTATTAGTTCATGCATTTTTCCTGCTTGCATGCACTGTCCATATCCATCATAAGCATTTGTACATACACAAACATCCCAGGTGGCTTCTTGCCATGTTTTGGATCATTGGATATATTATAACAACTTTGTTTCTAAGATTGGGGCAAAATCCTACACTTAGCTGGGGGCAAAACTTTGGATCAATTTTGAGCTTAATCAAACATGTAGAACAAACAGTTAGACAACTCTTATCAAGCGAAAAACTGAGACACATCCAACATTGAACACAAGATCAAACTATCAACTATAAGGCTATCACAAAGTCAATCTAAGCACATCACACACTTTTCAATGGATAATATCTTTTTTGGATAATGATTTTAACATGATTGTTCAACTTTTCTATATTGCTTTTAGCTATCATGATTTCTGAGTGACTCCAGGATGTCATTGACTAGAGGAACAAGGAAGAAACATGATATTTTTCTTGTTTGCTGTCTGAAAATTAATCATTAATATGTGCAAATTTGTCTCGGGACATGATCATCAGAATATCATTGAAGAAATTTTTAATTTGAGTATTGAAATGATTAATATTGCCTGTTTTATGCAAGCAACACTTAGGTCATCTTAGTTCAATTATACCTCAATGCTTGTGCTAACTTGCTATATCAAAATCCAGGAAGTGTGGTCAGGTCATCATGGTTTAATTATACCATTGATGTTTGCACTCACTTCCCATATTTCAAAAAGCTCAATGATGACAAAAACACAAAATAATCCAGTGACTGGTCCGGTCATTCCTTTGCATTTTCATTGCATTTTAGCTTGCATTTCATTCTTGCATGGGATCATAAAGGCTCCTTTTATCCAAGGTTAAATCTATCGCAGGAATCATCAAAGTATCATCACAAGTATATACACAATCAAAATAATGACTCATATCTCTCTCATGATATCATCAACCTAGCCCAAATCTTATGCTATCTCTCTCAACAGAATCAACATTAGCATATCCACATATTTCTACAACTTGCTATCAACAAACTGTCAGTTCTTTATCTAATCAAACTTATCAAATCAAATCAATCAATCAAACCTAATCGATTCTGATCATGTCTTACACAGGATATATCCTTCCTGAAACTAGACGATCTGATTCTGATTCATGTCTTATACAGGATGTATCCTTCCTGAAACCAGATTCTTTGATCATCGTTGTCTTATACAGGATGAATCCTTCCTGAAACCAGACTGAATCTCAATCTTATCAATCTAATCGATCAAGATTTTTCAATCTTATCAATCTAAGAAATCAAGCTAATCGAAGAACTCGCATTTTCATCAACCATAGTTACAGAAATTAAATCAAATCTATCAGGACATCAATCTCGCAAAAACTCCAAAGATCAATTATCTCAATTGATCTCCCGAGGGGGCATCATCATACTGGAATTCAACAATCAAGAGCTGGGGCATCCTATCAAACCAATATCATCATCAAAATGAGATTATTCTTTGAATCAACGCGTCATCACACCTCGCTTCAAAGAGGGGAAAAATGTATACACCTAAAAATGGTCTGAATATAATTAATTAAATAAGCAATTATTTAATTAATCCTCCTTCCCAATTTAATTGAATTCATTAAGCAATTTGATTAAATTTCCCCTTTTATCTACTTATTAATAAATCTAAGGATTTATTTAATAGGTTCATTTCACCCCTTTAATTAATTAATTCAAATTATTTAATTCCCCCCATCAAATTCATTTCTTCTAAATCCTTTAATTAATTAAAACAAATTCATGAGTTGTTGAGATTAATTATCCTTTTCCTATTATTTGAATTTTAAAATTCAAATTCTCCTAACTTCTACCACTCCTAAACCTAACCATTCCTAAACTTAACCCATTCTACCTACCACCATGTCCCCTTTCATCCAACATCTTCTATAACCTTGTGACACTTGTCACTAAGTGTTCCCTTTCATCCAAACCTTCTAGAAGCCTCTTGACACTTGTCACCATAGAGATGAGAAATGTTCCCTTTAATCCAACCCCCTTTGCCATCCTCCTCCAATTTAACCATTGATATCTTCAGATCAATCTTGACCATTGATTCTTGCCACATCACCCCTAGCCTTGGAAAATCCTATAAATAGACCTCATTTTGAGCAATATGGATCCCATCTCATTCTCATCTTATGCATTGTTATTATAGGCATCTAGCTTCTAGTTTATCATTCTTTAGCAATGTTATCATGCTTAATCTTAGCTTAATTGTATCTTAATCTTAGTTCATTTTCTAGAATAATCATGAACTTATATATCTTAATCATGCTATTCTTGCTAGATCATGAATTTTCACCATTCAAATCCTCCATCAAAGTGTAGTCAAGTCACTGGAGTATGCATAATCAGATTTAAGAGTATTTTTCATACTCGCGTTTCCTAGGAGGCAATAAGTCAATTAGCTATGGTTTTGTCTTTAATTGTTTCAATTTACTAACTATTGCTTATAATGATTTATTGAGTGCATTGTGGTTGCAGGTACGAGTACACTTCATAGAGCATGACACTACCAAATCCTCTTAATCACGAGCTCGCAACCCCTTTTACAAATCCTCAAAGAATATACCGAGTGAGCGACAACTACTGATCTTCATCAAGCCTTTCATTCGTAACCTCGCAACAACATTTGGAATATTCTTTCTTTACCTGCGAGCTGGCGACCACTAGAAATATAACAAAACAACTGATTTCATCACAAGCTCGCAACTCAAAATTTAACTTGACTTAAACCCTTGCAAGCACACGACAACAAGACATTTAACCGCCATTGCTTGCTCCCAATACTTTTTGAGTTAAGACTTACGAACCCGTGAGCATGAGATGACCACAAAATCAGACCAAAACTTACCTGTTGCCAGATTGCAACATAAAATGCTAAACAACTTCAAAACCTGCAAGCAAGAGACCAAACCAACTAAGCTCCGATACCAACCACATCGCATGATCAAAAATTAAAATTACTTAACCACGAACACCTCGCAACCTTGCAATAACATAAAATCACACCCAGTCACAACCTAGCAACATAAAATGGTCAAGTACAAAACATCTTGCAAGGTAGCGACAACTAAAATCTCCCAGTACTCGCAAGCTCGCGACTTAAACTGACTTGACGACAAAGAGCCTACGAGCTAGCAATAACCATAAAATATCAAACTATTTATCTCTTAACCGCAGCGACCCAACGAGTACCAACAAAAATTGATAGTCACTCACTCTCCAATGTTTTATGTTACCTTCATAAACAAGCATGAGCAGTGGCACAACATGTCCATTAAAAAAAGATGAGACACATGGCAGTTGCACAACATCTCCATTTCTCGATTTGACAACATTTGGCAATTCTTGACCTCGTGATTTGGTGACAAGGAATTTTTTTGCTGCTAGCACTTCACTCACTAGATCATGGTTTGATCATGTCTGAAGACATTTAACCTCGCGAGCTAGCGATAACCATAAAACTTAACCACAAACTATCAAGTCACTAGCTCACGACCTAAAGATGCTAGCATTAAATAAACATGAGAGCTGACGACAACTGTATGAAATGACTTACTTGCTAACTCTTGCGGAAATAATGCATGACATCAGACCAACTCGAGACCTCATGATTTAAACCCAAACCAACACTCACAAACTTGCCACTTAGATGGTTAAACATGAAATTGATTTGCGAGTTAGAGATGAAACATTAAACATGTTTGACCAACCATTTGGCCACACTTGACGTTGACATGGACAAATAAAGAGAGGACAACTTAGATTTTCAATGCACAACAACTTCAGTTTACTAGCCAACTAAGGCAGAAAAAAAAACACAAAACCCTAATTGCCATGAACATGACCAAAAATCATGAAAAGATACTTCCATAAAACCAGAGGATAAACCCACGACATGAATCAAAGCTCGACATGACTTAGTCAATATTTTTGCAATCCTAACAAGAGTTGGCTTTTTGGAAAAATGGAAAAAATGTTGTTCTAACATCATGTTAAGCATTTAATGTAGAATAGTAGAAAGGTTCTAACAATTATGCAATATAAATAATTTTATGGATCTTGTGACACAAATTGGTGCATTTCATGTTCAACATAATGTAGAACCGATTTACTAATAATTCAATTGTTTACTAATAATTCAAAAACTAAATTCTAATTGTTTACGAATAATTCAAATTCACAATAAAAAATATGAAATCAGTATCCATTCTGATTGACAAATTCAAGGAATATAATATCAAAAATCATCAATGACAACTATAGTATTGCAAATTATAACGACTCAAGAACTATAGTATAAATACCTATAAACTAACTGCTAATTCATTTCAGTGACTCAATCTGAGGCTTCTATATCCCAAATGGACTCAAGATCCCAAATCTGACTAGTACTAACAGGTTCATCTTCATTCTGAGTTGGGTATTCAAAAATTTCTTCATCTTCATGCTAACTCTAAGTCTGAGATCCATCATTTGTCTCAGCACTAGTAGTAGCACCACCATGTTTTAAAGTGTTGCACAACCCTCGTCTTTCACGCATGGAATTTCAGATTGCCAGTGCCCTATCATATGGAAAATCTCTAACATTATATTGAGTTACAAACAACCTCAAGCAAGTTTCCAATTTTTTGTCTAATTTATTTCTGATCTTTGATTTCAAAAGCCCTAATGCACTGAAAACTCTCTCATCTTCCACTGACCCCAGTATCATTGTTTGACATAAATCAACAAGTTTGAAATATTTTGGTATTGCATTATGCAAAACTTCACTCTGATCTATCCTTTTCCAAAGCCTTGTGATTGATTCAGGTTCAAATGGATTCTCGAAGTTATCCAACTGCTATTTCATACACAATACAAAGCATTTACATTGTTTTTTAAGATAATCTGAATTTAAAATTCCTTCTATTGGTTGTCCATTGCAATATGCATCTTTTGAAATGTCAATATCAATTCCTCTAGTTTTTTATGAAAAACCTTTGCGTCATTTGGATTATCTCCAAATGAGTTCCAAAATTGAGGATACACACAACCCATGGCTTCAAGTATTTCTTCTCAAGAGATTGTTTCTTGAATCTTAGTTGAAAGTTTGTATGCAATAGACTTCAAATTATCACTAACATATTTAACAATCCTCTCAAAATCTTCCTTTTTAACTGGTAGTGCTTTGCCTCACTTGCTTGTCTTAGATTGGTGCATTGGTATCTGAAATATTTTTACAAAGACACAACTCATTTTTTGCATTGAAATGTAAAAAAATTTCAGCATGATTCAAATCTGTAATTATCTGCCACCTAAAAACCTTTGGGCTTCGCCCTGTTAGATCTGAATATAGACCATCTAGGGCCAAGCATGTCATTTTACGTAGAGTGCTATACTCATTGATATACATAGTTCTATCTTGGGCTTTCTTAACAAGTTTTTTCATTGAATCCAGCATGGGGAGAAAACTAGCTAAAGTTAACATAGTCTCTATATCACTTAACTTATGTAAGAGATCAAGAGCTTTGTAAACTGTGAGGTTTTGCTCGTACATTAGTCCGATCAAGGATTGATATTTTGTTAGAACTCATTCCGTTGGTCCATGCAAGGAGATCCATTTGCTCTCAACATCCCTGAGAAGCTTGTTTCCTACTGTTACTCCCTTAGAAAAAAATTGAAATTCTGCAAAATGTTTAGGACTTCGACAGAATAATGAGTGGAGTTCATGGACCAGATCTTCAAGTTTTGACACTATAGGGAAATTGCTTACAATTCTATATGCTAAATTCATTCAATGGGCCATGCAGTGAATGCCAAGCTTGTATGGTGCAATACTAGTTTGTAATCTTGCACAAAGACCAATCCTTTGACCTTGCATTACTCAGCTCCATCAGCTCCAACACACACCAACTTCTTGGCTATTGTCAAGTCATCCATACTAGCAATTTCATTCAAATCTTTCTTAACTTCTAAATATAAATTGTCTGCTATTGAATTGCCCCTCATTTTACTAACACAGAGTTGATGAGCTTGGCAGACATGTTCTTTTACAGTCTACACATGCATATAGACCCAAGCAGTGTTATCTACTACAATAACTTCATCTATGGATAATGAAATGAATTTTGACTCTTTTACACTATCCTTTAAATTTTGCTTTTCCACCTCAGCGAGACAGTTTGCCATTTCCCATCCAGCATTTATTGACCAATGTGACATAGGATAGTGAGGAGCATTCAAAAAAGATAATAAATTACTATATTTTGGGAAATCTTTCATAGGATGACCTCTCGACAGAATATTAAAAATAACACTCATCTGAACATTCTTTGCTAGGTTTGCATCTTTTGTTGCATGTTCAAGCCCAATCTTGATTGTATTTTCACTATTACCAATCAATGTCATTTTGTGGTTATGCTCTTCATATTCCATGACATACTTAACATGAAGGAATTCTTCCTTTGATTTCCATCTTACTATTGGTGTTTCCTTTCCATCTATAATCTATTTTTCATAAACCTTACCAATATGATTTTCTATGGTGTCAAGCTTTAGCTACATCTTCTTCTCTCTTTTAGTTTTCTAGCTACAAATCTTACACCTACATTATGTTGGTTGTTCATCATTGTTTGGGACTGGTTCAATGAATGGGTACTTTTTTACCCAATCAATCTTAAAACTCCTTGTCATTTCCCACTCCCACCCCATTTTTACTTTCCTTTTTCTTTTCTTCTTACCAACATCATCTTCAGTACTAGAATTTTCATCTGAGTGAATTATCTTATTGTGAGTATCCCTTAGAACATCTTCTGCCATGCCGGTATTGTCATCCTCATTTGATGCATTTAACTCAATAACAATCCCACCTTGTGGTGGTGGTGAGCTACTGTGAATGGTCTCTGCAATTGCAAAAGTTGATGGACCAGAAACTTTACCAATTCCAAAGTAAGACTTTATGGTAGTATCTCTAAGTTTTGGGCATTTTGATGGCCTCACAATACCTTTAGTTTCACTGCCTTGAGGAGTCTTACCCTTGTCTAACATCCCAATCCCTTCACCACCTTGAGGAGTCTCTATCTCACCCTTGTCTGACATCTCAATCCCTTCACCACCCTAATGAGTCTCACCCATGTCTGACATCTTGACCTCTCACTACAAATTAAAACTAATACTATCAAGTATGAAGAAATGATTACTCACCCTTATGCCTTCTCAATTCTCTAAATCAAGAATCAGGAATGCCTGGGCCTATGTTGCAGGATTGTAACTTTGGCCCTCCGCCCTACAATCAACATCGACGTTCGAACTCAAATTGTGGAGTGCAAATCAAGAGCTCCCAAATTTACTAATTAGACATGAACAAATTGTAAGAAAGAGTGTTTCAAACTTTCAATTGTATTTATATCAATCCATGATTGCATTTTTGGTGAATCCATGGGTGTTCCAAAATGCATCTTGATTTAAGCAGGGCAAAATGGGTCTTCAAATTCTTATAATGTTTTAATTGATATTGGCGAATTGTGCCTCATTATGCTTAACGTAAAATTTAACAATAAGTGAATTGGGCCTCATTATGCTTAACGTAAAATTTAACAATAGGAAAAATGGACTGATGCGTGCAATGAAGATTTAATTTACCATTGGCGAAATAGGTCTTGGGTACAGGGTTGTTTTACTATTTCTGGTGAATAATAGAGGTGATCTAATACCCACGTCCGAGTGATTCCAGGCAAATATTATGGGCATCCACGTGGAATGGTATGTGGTCAATGGTGAAGCTAGAATACAGTGGACCATTAACCCCAAAATTCTAGGTGATTTGACCACTTTGTTGCCCCAGACTATTTGCCATTTTCAAAAAAATGAAATTGCAGAATTCGCCAATTGGCAAATATTCGCCACTAAAAAACTCTCTGAGGATGACTCCCAACTGGAAGGACAATAAAGCAAAGATACTTCTCCTTTGATAGTTCATGTTTAGACAATAAGTTTTTTCATGAGCAACCATCTGTACAGATTGATCTAGTTGGATAGGAAGTTGTAGATGACTCCACTGCAAATCAAGTAGTTGACAACTCCAGTGAAGATATTCAGGATCCTTTAGAGATAGAAATCATTACAGAGATGATATGAGGAGATAGGTGATGTACGAAATGGGTGAAGGCGATGGTGAGAAAGGAGAAAAGGATGTAAATATAGAAGCTATGAAGGAGAAGGGTGAAGAGTAGACTGACAAGGCTTTGGTGACCATGGAAAAAGCCACCATTCTTGATAAAGGAAAGCAAATTGCAAATGATGAGGATGATTATTCTCATGGTTTGGTAGATTTAAGTACCCCGTCCCCTCTTCAAGCACTAAAATTAGCCATCCTTGTACAAATCAAGGCAAGTGAGGACTTATTAAAGTTTCAATCTAAAGAAAAAGAGGTTATATCTTTGGCTACCATAATTTTGGAGAAGATTTTGCCTAAGCTTAAGCTGGATTCGAGTGACACACCCTCTGGTAAGCTTAAGGGTATGTTAAACAAAGTTGAATCAGATTTTGTATCATTAGAGAATGCAACGAATATAAAAGTTTTGAACAAAATTAATGAGATGAGACTTCAAACCTTTTTGAAAATTGAGGCTTATAGGGCAGTTTTGAAATCTACGGTAAAGAGTGTTAAGGATGCTTTAGATGAAGGTGGTAAAATCTTTAAGTCATGTCTCATTTAACCCAAATTTACAATAGACATTGACAAAAAGATAAGGGAATATGAAGGGTAGTTAGCTGCAATCTTGCAATCTTTTTCCCTGTTAGGTCCCGGAGACAATTGAGAGGGGGGGGGGGGGGGTGAATCAGTTGTCTAATAAATTCAAACCAAAAAACAACTCAACCAACTTAATGCTTAATACTGGTAAACCAGTTAAGTATGCCGGTAGACAATGTTAATAGTTAATTACTATACCGACAAAGATTAATGCATGAAACATAAACACAAATTCATCCACAACACATAACACCAATATTTGTATGTGGAAACCCTGTAAGGGGAAAAACCACGGTGGGAAACCTTACCCACAATCAGATGATACTACTGTAGATAGTAAGTGTACATAAATGGGGTCTGCACATGTAGAAAGGCCAACAGCCTAGAGCTCACTGCTCAATCACAAAATGGGAGTCACACTGACTATAGTTAGATGGTTAAATCCAATAAGAATGTACTGCACAAAATAGCATCTTCATATGCTGGATTCAATACCGGTGTAATGCTGATATGCTTCCATAAAAACCTAGCTTCACCTTCAAATGATGTCTTCGTGTATAGCTCTGCTTAATCTCGCATGTACCTTGTCACAATTCTTTTTCGCATTCCACACTCGATCTTACAAATCAGATCTTACATTTATACCATAACCTAAGACCAATTTTAGTAGGTCGGCTCTACAAGATATTACAATAAAAACATTTTACAAATAATATAATATCCGATGCAATAACTAATTAAACATGTCAACTTAAAGAATTTACAACAATAATAAATCATCTCCATAGCATGCCATGCTGATCTGGAAAAGATAAACTTACCGGTGTAACCCTAGGTAACCCTCGACCTATTTGCCAGTAAAAGCAAATATGCAAATATGATTATACCAATGATTAATTCTTCCACACAAAGTGTCCACATGATGTCTTTGACATTAACAAGTGTCTTCCATATCATTCCAAGTGTTGATGATCATTATATCCTATCGGTGAACCATATACCAGTAACTGTGCAATAGTTACTTGCTTGCCGATGAATGCTGCTGGATCTCCAGAGTGCTAGTGCTTTAGTAGGTGTTGACATCAATGACAAAACCATACCAAAATACCAACATTCCCCTCTTTCAATTTTTGCTAACACTCTTGAAGACCAAATTATGAATCTAACAGACAAAATCAAGGGCTTGAGTGCAGAAAAGGAGCAGTTAATAGGCAGAGTAGAAGAATTGAGGAGTCTAGTCATTCCCTGGTTAGACACTTTGCTTGAGGCTCAGTAAGATGTAGTGAGTACTTTGGGTAAAGATGTACCAATAGATCTTAAGGGCATAGAAGTTCATGCATACATAATTAGTGCCTTAATTAATGTTTTGGATTATTTCCTGAGAGGATGGAATGGGTATCTGAAGTCCTTGAAGGTAACTTATGTAGATATTTTCAAGTTTTTAGAGATCACTATAATCATTCTTTTGTATATAAGTTTTGGCGGATTCCTACCTTTTCCATTGATGTCAAAGGGGGAGAGGGAGTAGTGAAAAAATGGTGCACAATCTTAGGGGGATTTAGTTGAGATTTTTAGTTGAGTGTACAAATTTTTGGATTGATTGTAGTTTTGAATTCTTGGAGAACTTGTCATTTTTTCACAATGTTGCCATCAATGCCAAAGGGGGAGATTGTTGGAAAGAGATTGTGGTGAAGATTGATGATTCTTGATGCATGAGATTAATTAGGGGTTGTCATTAATGACAAATAATCCTAGTAATCCTATCCAGTATATGGAGATTGGGATTACTGGAAGCCTTAAGTAAGTTTGGTTATTCATGAAGCATAAGTCCATTCGGTGGAACACACTGTATAGATCCAGTAAGCATTATTTATTTCCGGTGACTAAGTTCTTTATTGGAATAGTTAATTGGATGTGTGAGGTATCTTATCATGCAATTCCAGCCTCTAGTGTTGATTCTAGTGTAAGTTTCTTGGTCCGGTATCTAGTAATGAAGGAAGAACATAGTTATCATTATGGTTGATGATGTAACATGTGGTCTAGATTATTTAAGATGATTCTGGTGGATGTTGGTGAGTTTGAGGAGTTTGTGCTGTTGCGTGTGAATCTTGTGATCACATAATTTAGGTCTGGTATATGGATTTGTCTTGGTTTGAGTCGACATGAGACTATACATTTCATATTTTGCAGTTTTGTGAAGCTGACTTGATGGAGATCTATTTTGGTGGTGTGGATATATAAGATTGACTTGGATGATGATTTTGGAGATAGAAGGTGTCTAAAAAATCATTTTGGGTACAAGTGAGCACAATTTCACGTGCACATCTTGAGTTTTGATGATTCGGTATTTGGCAACAAAGCAAAACATAATAGTTTTCCAGATTAGTGGCAGAAAATTATTATGAGCTTAACTGGAATTGATTACTAGAATTTATAGTTGCTATAATCTAGTACATACATTGTATTTTCTTATATATCACTGTAAAGCGGAAAAATCGAACCCTAGTTGTTCTCCCCTCCCCAACTCCAAGGAGAGAGAAGGGAGGTCACTAGGGTTGATGTTTTTCACTTAGGAGAGACTTTACATTCAAAAGAGGGGCTGAAACCCACAAGATCCAATCCCACACAATGCAGGATTGGATTCTAAATGAGTTTCAAGGGTTAAGACATCAAGGATACCCTCTTTTGTAAAGAAATGTAGGTAGAATGATTGAGCTAGGAATGCATGTAAAGAAAGATTCACTTATAAATAGAGATAGGGATACGGGATGAAGCTGCGAACCTGGAATTAGTAGTAAAATGTCGAGACAATGTTGTTCTGCAAATTTGAGTGAAAGTTGACGGGACGATGGCGCCCGGCGTGCACACGGTCCTCCAAAAAATCCGCAAAACGAAGGGGGATCTGTTCGTCTCTGCACAAGGATTCCAGATCTTCAATTACAGTTGCATACCTGCAACCTACACACAGAAAAGAGAGGACGATTGGGGGGTTAGGGATTAGGGGTTTGCCTTTAGTCAAACCCCGGTTTTGGAAATAACCAAGAAATGAGAATGCTGTAAATGTAAATGTTTGTAATGTAAACAAGTACTGATACCTTGTTGTAAGAATGTTTGTATTCTTACATGCGAAGGTGTAATGATGTTGTATGTTGTATGTTGTAAGTGATCTCCTCTTCAATGGTTGAATCCTTGTCTTGAATGCAACACTTAGCCTTGAATGGAGACTTAGAATACTCAATTGCTTGAAGGAATGCTTGAATGCTTGAATGTTTGAATGTTTGAATATCACTTCCGCCTCTTGCACACATCTGTCCCCCTCCCTTTTGAGAGGGGAAATGTAGTTTATATACTTGTCAATTAGGGTTGAGAGACTGATTTTTTCGACCTTAGGCCGACCAGGAAACATTATTTCCCAATTTGCAAACTTAAAGACCCGATGCCCAAAAGAGACTGGGCCCAAAATAGGGCCAGGGACCAGGGTGCTGGGCGCCATGGTCCCACCTCCCGGGACAGTAGGGTGCAAGGAGGGATCATGCCAAGGTGCAGAAAAATGTAGTTTTTGGTGTCACAAGCAGGTTTCAGGATCTCCATTCAAGTTCAACATTGCGCTGCCATCGTGAAGACCCAAATGCAATCGAAATTGCAAGTGTCGCAATTTTAGGATGCTACATTTAGCCCCCACTTTAGCGGGAGTATAAGCATACGCCAATACTTCCGGTAAAGTACAAGGAAACAACATTGAAAAACCTTCACCACGTGAAGGAGGCAAGATACACCAAGCCCCCAGTGGACTAAGAATCTTACGAATTCGATTGACAAAGTAAAAGGGAAGATCACGAGGGAGAACCATGACTGTCAGTAGTAAGGTTCCCTCACTATGAGTCATGCAAGAAAGATATCAAAAATTTTCAAGGCAAAGCTAAATTTGTCAAGAAATTTTCAAGTATCTTGAAAAGATATGAACGGGATGTATGCCCCCCTACGTTAAAGCGATCGCACACACCTCACCGGGGGTGATTTCTTTAAGGTAGTGATACATATAAGAAATGAGAAAGGAGCATGTTACCACAAGGATTTAGCCCCCAAGTGTGAGATAAGCCCAAGGATAATAGACACAAAACACAAAGCACAAGGTGACTTCGCTTTCCTCAGGGTCAGTATGCTGTATGATAATTCATGTATATCATATGTATGTATGCATAATTGTTCTTCATTCCCCAATCAAGGAAGGTCACCTAGAAGAAGGGAACACATATGTCTTTTGAGTCAACATGAGAGAGACCAAGAGATCTCAATGCTTTGCATCATCCTCAAGTAGACAACACTAAGGACAACAAATAGAAGAATAAGAATAACACATAGAAGAAGTAACAAAAGAGATCAAGAGAGGAGGAGAGAGTCTGCTATGCTAATGAAACTAGTCTAGCACGTCATCTACCCCCCGATCTTGCTGATCAATATTTCGGGAAGGCAGGAAACATGCTAGAGGAGGAACATCCAACACAGCAGATGGAGCTATCACAAGATCCAAACAAGGGCTATGTTCATGTTCCAAGCCATGTTGTTCTTGTCTAGGAGCTAGGATAAGTGCTTTAGAAAATTCGTTAGATAAATGGTTATCAACATCAACATATTCATATTCACTATCAGAATGAACAGGAGTAACATTTTCATTATGCATAACATTTTCATCATGAATAACATTTTCATCTATATCATCATCAAGATTTATAAAAATAGGATCTTTAACTCGCACCGGATCAAGACCATCATGCACCTTATGTTTAGGAGATTTTGGCTCAATTTTCGGCTGAGGAGAAAATGGAATAATACTAGTTGAAGGTGTTTTTGGGGATTGCAAAGTTTGAGAAGCAGCTACCTGAGCTCTAAGATGACGCTTTCAACGACGTTCATGTGCAGAACGATTTCGTCTAGTCTTAGTAGGAAGTTGAGAAGATTAAGGAGGAGGAATGTTCTCATCCTTATCACTTGGGTGTTTAGGTTGTGGTCTCTTAGGTTGAATAATAGGAGAAGAGGAAGCTCTCTTTTCTCTATAAGAGGAAGGAGGAGGAACTGCTCCATATAAAGGAGGAATATTTGGTTTAGGAAGGAGACCAAGTCCATCATGATGAGGAGGTATAGGTCTACTTTTAGGAAGTTTATTAGATATAGGCATAATCACATTCATAGGGATGGGTTGGGAATCTTCTTGAGGAAAGACATTAGTTTTATCTTTCAAAGGAAGAACTTCCTTCTCAAGAACGATAGGAATGTCAAGTTTGGGTGTTCTAGGTTCACTTAGAGATAGGATCATATCTTTTTTCCACTTTTGATAAGATTTGAAAAGATGATCACTTCGCAGTGGAAGAGATTGAAATTGTTTAGGCCAAAAATAATCAATAGGAACGCTAGGAGTTCTTTCAGCTAGTTTAAAGAGACTATGATTGACAGTAACAATTTCACCATTATGGGGAAATTTCAAACACTTGTGAATAGGAGAAGCAATAGCTTTCATGGAAGATAGCCAAGGATAGCCTAGCTTCACACGAAATTGTTCGGATGATGGAATAATAGCAAAGCTCACATTAAGGGATTTGTTATGGACCTCAATAGGTAATGTAATAGAACCAATTGCAGGAGAAGAAAATGTATCAAATAGTTTCACAACCACATTTGTTTCGTCATAGATCACTTGACTCAATTGCAAAGTAAAAAGAAATTCTTCAGTAATGACATTAACCATGCAAGAAGGATCAATAAGCACTCCATGACAAGGTGTATTCTTGACTTTTGCAACTATATATAAAGGACCATCAGGTGCCCTGATAATTTCACTGGAATCAAATGTGATGGAAGGTTCTTTAGGGATTTTTTGCTGCTCCACAAAGTTAATCACATTCGGAGTCATAGACACAAGATCATCAGGTGAGACAGAGGAATCATTAGTATCAATCACATTGAGAAGGTAATGGATCAGTAAAAATCTTAAGATTTTGGTTAGGAGGAGCTACAGATGTGTTGCCTTTATCATTCACACTAGAAACAAAGATAGTATTATTATCAATCAAATCTTGAATTTTACCCTTTAAAGCAAAACATTTTTCAGTATCATGCCCAGGATGACGATGAAATTGACAAAAAGATTTGTTATCAAAATAGGGTGAATTAATCTTTGCAGGATCTATTTGCTTTATAGGAGGAAGAGTAAGCACATTTTGTTCCAATAACTTATTCATAATACTATGCAATGATTCATTCAAAGGAGTAAACTTTCTTTCTTTCTTGAAAAACTTAGAAATAGGAGGCACACCTGATGCTGCATTCACATTGTGGTTGATGATGTTTTCATTGAATTTAATTGACTCTCTGTTCGGTTTAAACTTCCCAAATGGTTGTTGACTACTATCACCCTTATCACTCGGAGCCATAGGATTTGCTTGTTCCATTTGACTCACAGTCAGTTGATAATTGTGAAGAGTTGCGCACAACTGTTGGAAAGAAGTAAACTCAGAAAACAGAAGTTTTTCTCTAATATCTTTTTGTAAATTAGAGATAAATATTCTTTGAATATCATTGTCAGGTACTGGAAAAGAAATTTGAGCATACAAATGCTTATATCTACCAATGAAATCAGTCACTTTTTCTTTAACACCTTGTTTACAATGCATTAAATCAATCAAAGTAACTTTAGGACTTATATTGTTTTGAAATTGTTGAATAAAAGCATTTGCAAGTTGTTCGAAAGAAGTAATAGAATAAGAAGGCAATGAGCAATAGCATTGTAGGGCTTTATCTCTTAATGTTCTAGTAAACAGTTTTGCAAGCAACCTTTGGTCATAAGCAAAATCAGTACATATTGTTTGAAAGGTCTTAACATGTGTTAGAGGATCACCCTTACCATTATAAAGCTCAAAATGCGGAATTTCAACATGTTTAGGGGTGATAGCTCGAACAATGTCAAGAGAAAGTGGGCTCGCAACATCAAATGTGGGCACACTAAACTTAGATTGATTCATAGAGGCAATTTGTTGCTGTAAAGAAGAGACAGTTTGTGCAAGATTGTTAATGGTCGCTTCAGTCGAAGAGTTCATATTAGACGTGTTAGATTGTGATGGAGGTATTATGTTATTGAAAGAAGGTATTGAGTGAGAGTAAGGTGGTGGGACACTATGATAGTTAGTCATAGGAGATGATTGGAAAGGAGGAACACTACAAGGAGGAATGGAATGATTAAACGAATTGCCCCCTTGCGTCATGTTCATTTGTGGAGATATAATAGGAATACTTATTGAAGGAATGAATGAAGAAGTTGGATTGAATGAAGGAAGAGGGTTGATTGAAGAAGAGGGATTGCCCCCATGACTAGTGATCATAGGAGGAATGTCTTGTATTGAAGTAGTCATTATGTTTGATGTAAAGGTAGGTATACTAGCAATAGAAGTTGTCAAAGGAATAGAATGATTGACTTGAGTAGGAGGTTGTGTATAACCTAAAGTTTCAGCACAACTCTTCATAGGCATCACATTTGAATCCACAATGTGTGCAATAGAACGCAAAATATCAATTCCATTCTTATCACTTTGAACCATACGTTTTAGACCCTCAATTAATGAAAGAGCTTCACTATCGGGGTATTCTTGAGACATCCATTGTCGAAAATCATCAAATTGGTTATCCAATTTTGAAATTTGTTCTACAGAAACCTCATGGAGAGCTTCTTCATCATTAAGAGGATTAGAGGAATTACCCATGTCCTCGTTAAAAAGGCTATTCAAATTAGGTTCCATCTCCTCAGTAATTAAACCTTGGAAAGACTTAATTCTAAGGCTTCGTCTAACGGGAATAGCGTAAGTAGGGCTTATTGTTGTAAAACTCCTGCACTAAAGAGAGAGAGAAGATTTCAAATTTTAGAGGTACCAAGTTTCAATAAAATCAGCCAATCTCCTAGATTTAAGCTGTTAAATACAATCAGGACGATCTCCTGAAATTTTGGAAAAAATGTCAAGGATCGTGGCGAACGGAGTGCACACGGTCCTCGCAACTTTTTTCAAAATTTTCAGGGATGAAAGCTATGATGATTTTAAAGCTAATCTGAAAAAATTGAGTGGTTTTACGATCTGTAGATAGGCCAAATTAAAGTTGCAATCTCAAAATTGAACCCTACCAAGATTGTTGAAAAATGCAAAATTCGAATTTTGAAAAAGAGAGGGAAACTGAAATTTTGAATTTTATGATTTTAGAGGGAATACTGAAAGCAATGCAAGCTTTGAAATTTAATTTCAAAAGTCGCAAACTGCAAGAATTTGAATAAAGCACTGAAATTTCGAATGAATACCAACACACTTTTCAAATTTAGGACAGTAAGAAATACAATTTTGACACAAATTTCAATTTCAACAATTTTTGAATGATTATAAGCCTTAATCCAAGCAATCACTAGACCAACTTTGACTTTAATTTTGAAAGTGTTAGAATTGATAAAATCAGCCAAAATTCTGGATTTTAGCAGAAAAATACAGTAAGATCTAGCTCCCTAAATTTCGGAAAAAATGTCGGGGACGATGGCGCTCGGGGTGCACACGGTCCTCGCAACTTTTTTCCAAATTTTTAGGGATGAAAGATATTGTGATTTTATTGCGGAATCCAAAGTTACAGCCGATTTGGAGGTGTTTTGATTAGTGAAATTATCAGTCAAAGGTTGAACCAAGAAGGTTTTAAAAATTAGGGTTTTGACACTTAACCACTTAATTTTCAGAATTAAAGCACAAATATGAATTGACAATTTGCAATAGAAGGGTAGATCTGAAACAAGCATTAACAATTAAACATTTCACAAGCTTAATTACTAAAAAGAAAATTTTAGGGTTTTTTTATGCAATCAACCTCTAAAATTTGCAAAAGATCAAACATGGAAATGTAATTAAGGAAGCAAATTTTTCAGATCTAACCATGAATAATCAGAATGAGGATGTTCACGTCAGGTTCACCAAATTGTAAAGCGGAAAAATCAAACCCTAGTTGTTCTCCCCTCCCCAACTCCAAGGAGAGAGAAGGGAGGTCACTAGGGTTGATGGTTTTCACTTAGGAGAGACTTTACATTCAAAAGAGGGGCTGAAACCCACAAGATCCAATCCCACACAATGCAGGATTGGATTCTAAATGAGTTTCAAGGGTTAAGACATCAAGGATACCCTCTTTTGTAAAGAAATGTAGGTAGAATGATTGAGCTAGGAATGCATGTAAAGAAAGATTCACTTATAAACAAAGATAGGGATACGGGATGAAGCTGCGGACCTGGAATTAGCAGTAAAATGTTGAGACGATATTGTTCTGCAAATTTGAGTGAAAGTTGACAGGATGATGGCGCCCGGCGTGCACACGGTCCTCCGAAAAATTCGCGAAATGAAGGGGGATCTGTTCATCTCTGCACAAGGATTCCAGATCTTCAATTACAGCCGCGTACCTGCAACCTACACATAGAAAAGAGAGGACGATTGGGGGGTTAGGGATTAGGGGTTTGCCTTTAGGTCAAACCCCAGTTTTGGAATTAACCAAGAAATGAGAATGCTGTAAATGTAAATGTTTGTAATGTAAACAAGTACTGATACCTTGTTGTAAGAATGTTTGTATTCTTACATGCGAAGGTGTAATGATGTTGTATGTTGTATGTTGTAAGTGATCTCCTCTTCAATGGTTGAATCCTTGTCTTGAATGCAACACTTAGCCTTGAATGGAGACTTAGAATACTCAATTGCTTGAAGGAATGCTTGAATGCTTGAATGTTTGAATGTTTGAATATCGCTTCCGCCTCTTGCACACATCTGTCCCCCTCCCTTTTGAGAGGGGAAATGTAGTTTATATACTTGTCAATTAGGGTTGAGAGACTGATTTTCCGACCTTAGGCCGACCAGGAAACATTATTTCCCAATTTGCAAACTTAAAGACCCGATGCCCAAAAGAGACTGGGCCCAAAATAGGGCCAGGGACCAGGGCGCTGGGTGCCATGGTCCTGGGGGACCAGGGCATTGGGCGCCATGGTCTTGAAGGACCAGGGCACTAGGCACCATGGTCCCACCTCCCGGGACAACAAGGTGCAAGGAGGGATCATGCCAAGGTGCAGAAAAATGCAGTTTTTGGTGTCACAAGCAGGTTTCGGGATCTCCATTCAGGTTCAACATTGCGCCGCCATCGTGAAGACCCAAATGCAGTTGAAATTGCAAGTGTCAGAATTTTAGGACGCTACAATCACATTTTTAGGATAGTGAGTCCTTTGGGGTTGTAACCCTATTTTTTAATTGTGCAACGAGGTCTAGGAAGTGAGCCTAAATGCAAGTGCATTCCACTTTTGTAATATTGTTCTACTACTAGACATAGTATAATAATATTGTGGGTACTCAATCCCACCATAGTTTTTCCCTTGACATGTTTCCACATAAAAATATTGGTGTTTTGGTTGTGTGGTTGTTCATTTTATATTTTTGCACTTTGGTTACTTTCTCATGCATCTGGTGGTTTAAGAATCAACTTGATAAGTTTGTTAATTATAAAACACTGATTCACCCCCCCTTCTTAGTGTTCATTGATTCCAAAACTCACTCCCCAAATTACAAAGGCTCACTGCTAAGAGGAATAAGAATGAACTGAGAAAATTTCATCTACATATGCATGCGATCAGTTCTTGTTAAGCTCAAACAACACATCAACTATTGAACAAACCAAGATACTGATAGGGGGGTGAATCTATATTCCCCACAATAAAATAGTGATAATGTGAAACTCAATTTGATATTAGATGTCCATAGCATGAAATAAAGTATACATTAGAAATGAAATGCACAACATACACAACCATAAGAAAGACACCAAATTTTTATATGTGAAAAACCCAAATGAGAAAAACCATGGAGAGGGTTAACTCTCAATATAATATAGATAGTAATATGTGATTATAAAAGAGGCTCACTGCCTAGATTACAAACAGCTGACTGCCAGAGGAATCACCACCTAGATTACAAATGGCTCACTGCCAAAAAAGAAGTGAACTGATAAAATTGCATCTACATATGCATGCGATCTAGTTAAGCTCAAACAACACACCAATTATTTGCAGTAGATCCAATTAAGAAACTCTGCAAATCACCCATTATCTACCTGCTCCAAAATATTATCGCACTATATCTGTCCTTCTCATTTTCTCATTCAACATCACATCAAATTACTCCGTTTATCGATTACCACCTTACTCTTCACTTACTTCATTGCAATTCATCCATCTCCTTCTTCTCTCTCATGTCTCAAGCATAATGTGATCATATCTATGTGTGTGCGTGTCATTAGGAATATAAATTAAGTCAGCCTCAATAAAATTTTCCCAAATGATATTTCAACGGTCAAATCACATGCTACAATCACCACAACAAAACAACAACATAATCTTTCAAGGTTGGCAATACCTGGTAAGAACATATCCCCAAATTTCCACAATTTCTCGCTACTAAAGAACAAAGAACATGATCCAACTCAACATTACGAGGTGAAAGACATGAACAACAAATCATCAAAAGATTATGATCATAAATCAAGAAACTGACATAGAGTTTCTCAACTCTACATAATCAAATACATTTCTAGAGCACAACTTCTTGAGTACCAAAAACATGAATACAATAATATCAAATGATGGCAATAAGCATATAAAAATTGCACTATCATATCTGTATCAAGACACAAATGTGGAGGACTACACCTCTGAAATAAGCTAACTAAATAGTGTCAGATTGCATGAATGACTGGAGCACAAAACCAGTTACCACGACCAACACCAAATCTCTTATATCAAGATAAACATATCCTCATACTAATAATACATATTTTTGAAGTAATAAACATGCATGCAATACATTAGCAACAACTAGGATCGACCATCTGCATCATACATACCTATCTTCCATTGTTTTGCATCATATCATTTACAACATACATACCTATCTTCCATTGTTCTGCATCATATTCAGATTAATATGGATCACTAGGTTTGACATCAATGACAACTAAGACAAGTATTTCTAACAATCTCCTCCTTTGTCATTGATGGAAAAACATTCATAACAAGAACTTGCCATAACTCTCCCTTAGATGATGCTTTGTTATTTCTCTAAGATTCCAAAATTCAAAACTCAATATTTCTCCCCGATACTCAATATTTCTCCCCCTTTAACATCAAGGACAAAGGATAACAACAAAAAAGGCTACCAAAAAAAATAAAAAATTGCACTGCTTCACTTATGCTTCTAAAATATTCTCTTATACTTCTCCTTCAATTCTAAAAAGAAAGTCTTCCAAGGGTTCATTGCCAAATAGAGACTCAAACTCAAATTGTCATTCTTAACTACTACATCAATTTATTCAGATAAGGAATTGGGAACAATAGGGTTCCGTACACACTTCTCAGCCCTCAATAAGGAGACATGAAAGATGTTCTAATCTATCCTTAACAATCTATTTTACCTTTAAGAAAACATTCACCACATCTTCTTTCTGCCTTTGATAAAATATAAGATTTGACTACAAATAATTAATTTTCTTTCTCTCAAAATCATCAGCATCATTGAAAATGTCAAATGTTTTGCCCATGGAATTCAACTCGGATTCAATTAGCTTTAAAATGTTCAATAGCCATAGGCCACTAGAGACAATATTGTTAGACAATTCAAATAACCAAAATACAAATGAGAGGGGGGGGGGGGTTTGAATCAGTTGTCACAGATTACCAGAACCTTTAGCAATTAAAACTTTAATGCCAAAACCCAAAAAATTAATATCATAATGCTTAAACCAAATATCGGAATAATAGATAAACCAATTAAGCATAAAAAATAATAAGAGAATAAATACCATCCACATGACACCAAGATTTATATGTGGAAAACCCGGTAAAGGGAAAACACATGGTGGGAAGCCTACCCACAATCAGATAATACTTCTGTAGTAATTATGTGAATTACAATTGAGGGGCCTGCACTTGCAAGAAGGCCAACATCCTAGAGCACACTGCTCATCACAAAAGGAGTCTCATTGACTACATAGAAATCCAAACTACAATCTGGAAGAATGAATGAACTGCAAAGATAACATCTCCTATGTCTGAATACAATTTCGGTTAAGCTCAATACCAGAGGACTAAATCCTCTTACATAAACCCAACTCGATCTCCAATGATCGACCAAATCCTCTGCCTGAATGATATTACATTATTTGCACATTAATATCCATATCCCATACCATGATTATCTACAATGGGATCTTACATCATATATATACAAACCCTCGACCATAAACAATAAGGTCGACCACCACACAATAAAAAATTTACATAATTACAAAACATGCCGGCCTTAGACTAAACAAATAATATCCAACCCATAAGACATCCCAAAAACACATCGAGAGGTCCAATCCACACATTACATTAAGTCGGTCCATAACCTAGATCAACTGGGATCCAATTTAGGTCCACATGCTAAAGCAATGATCCCTATCTGCCAAGTTTCGAACATGATCATCATCAACATCCTGAATCTCCACCAGAAGATGCACCAACACCACTTATGCATATCATCAAAGATCTTCAATAAAGCTCTGCTGGTGAAACCCTCGCCGAAACCACAAACCAAGCTTCCAAGGAAACAGGATAGCATCCGATCACCAGAACAAAACCAACTGACTAAATATGAACATGAATAAGCCAATTCCATAACCCAAACATACTAGAGCATACCAGATCATGTCGGAGCCAATCCAACCAAAAACTACAAAATCTACTGGGACCATAAGGGAGCTGGTAAAGCATCCAAAACAACTAGTATTGACATCAATGACAAAACATCAATGCAACACATAATCAATTTCTCCAAATGGCCAACAAATATTTGTACACTCTACCTGCTTCTGCAACACAATCTGTCACATCCTTAATGTCTTTTGATAATATAATTTGAGAATATGCACACTTCTTTTCCATATCATCCTAAACTTCATCTTTTACAACAAATGCCTCAAGAGGCTGCTTCAAGCGATCTTTAAGCACTTCACATAAAACATTTGACAAGATGTTTGCAAGATTACTAAGACAAATATTGTTTTGGACCAAGTAGTCAACTAGAACTTATTCAATATGATCTTTGATCGTAAGAGGGTTGCTCAAGCCCCAAATCTCCAATCTTCTTCATTCCATCAACTTCCTTAAGAATACTCAAATTGTTCTCAAAACTGCAAGGGTCATCTTCCTCTTTATTGCCTTCAACTAAAGTCAATTTTCCCTTAGCCATTGTAGAAGGTTCTAGATCATCTAAGGAAATAATCTCTTTTTCTTCTTCACCTTTCATCTTCTTCAGCAGCTCCAAAGAAGACACAAAAATTCTTCTTTTTGAACTTCTATTGGTGGAGGAGGGACTCTCCTTGGGAGCACAAATAATGCTAGGAACCAGACTAGAAAACAACTTCTCTTGAAGGTTTATGAAGTGATTCTTACATGCCCAATCTTTATAAACCAAACAAACTAGAGATCTATAAATTTGTTTTCCAACAGAGATTTGATTTCCATACTGCACTCTCCTTCAAGGGTAAAGATCTTATGAAATAAAATATTAAGCACATAATCAAATAACCAAACTGAAATGAATATCCCTGATCTTTTGTCACGTTAATATTTTTTGCTAATTGTGCCTGCAACAACTAACACAAATCAAAGTTTTTGTCTTCTTTCACCATTTGATGAGCAATATACACTACAATTGTCTAAGTAGATCCTTCTCTATTTCTAAAATAGATTTTGTAAGAAATTCCATATGCAACAGACCTCACAACAGGGTCGATGATAGTATCAATTATTAATGCCCATTGATCACCCATGATGCCAGTTAGGGTTTCGACTTCTTTGTTCTTGATTGATTTCTTCACTAGAATGGGTCCATTATCAGACAAACCAGAAACAAAAAGTATTGCTTCTTTTTGAATTTGATAAGGCTTGTCCAACATCATATGATCATTCTTAATATAGTTCAATTTTTTTTTTATCATGCCCTCATCTACAAACCACAAAAAATCACTCCAAACATCCAAACCCTTATGCCCTAAAATTCTAATTTCCTGCAATCCTTCACTCGACAAAGAATATCCTAAAATTTTGATTTTCTCATGATTATATTCCTCCAATTATACTTTTTCAACTCTCTGAACATTCTTACTACTAGATTCATCTACAACTAATTTCTTAGAATCCATAATGAAAAGATGTGAAAAGACCTTTTATGCAAACTTCGCTATAAATCTTATTCTTCTCTCCAACTACTCTACTCTTCAAATTCTTCAATGTATGATGCAAAAATGATAAAAAAATTAGATGTTTAACTTGTTCGATGTACCTAGGGTTTCATCACCCAAAATTGTCTTATCATATGGACATCAACCGAACTTTGTACTTTAGCATACACAATCCACCAGAGCATATAACAATAACAATACCAACACAAGCAGAGGGAAATTTGAATTTTGCAAATGGAGGGAACAATGCGGTTGGTTCCTTTGGTTCTGCTACCTTTGTAGCTCAAGGAAAAGCGATGGATGATGAGGATGGGAGACCGGATGGGGACCCACAACATAGGGACCCTCCTCCTAACTGTGAAAATATGAAAGATTCTTCAAAATCAGGTCCCGAGAGCATGAAAGCTGACTTGGAAAAGATGATAGAGGTGAAGGCTCTCAAACCCTGGAACCATCTTTTTGCAAACAAACCACTGGTAAATCGTCCTTCCTCTCTGTGGAAGACATCTCTGATAAAAAAAATAGTAAAATTTTCTATTGCAGTTCCAGATATGGTTATCGATCATAGTATATCTCTAATGGCCTTTTCTCTAGTGGGAAATTTTGTTGGACCACGACCCAATATTGAGGATGTTAGATCCTTTGTTAAGAGAAAATGGAGGCTGAAAGGTCAGGTTGATGTTTCCGCCCTGTCAAGGGGCTTTTTTGTTTTTTCTTTCTCTTTTGGGGAAGATCTGGAAATGACCTTGAGCGGTGGACCATGGATGTTTGGTAAATCTTCATTATCCCTACGGAAATGGTCTCCAAATATGGAACTCAATGACTCCTTCTTTGAATCTGCCCCGGTCTAGTTAAGGCTACCTGGCTTGCCGCTTGAATTTTGGGTGGATGATATTTTTTCAGGTATTGCTAACTCCTTTGGGGAGCTTATTGCGATAGATCCTATGATAGCAACTCAAAAGAGACTGGCATATGTGAGAATATGTGTCAATATCTCTCAGAATATGGATCTTCCTAGCTCTATTGATATAAGCTCCAAACTTGGGTTATGGGAATAGACTATAGAGTTTGAGTCCCTAACCTTTGTGTGCTTCTCCTATAAGAAAGCTGCACACTCGGCTAAGGCTTTCCCTAGTAACCCCAAAAAACCTCTGAAGACTAATAATCTTCACAAACAAGTATGGAGAGAGAAGATTAACATTAAGGAGGATAGTAGAGTGGAAGGAGGAAGTGGAATTCCTAGTAACCTAAAAGACTTAACAAAAGATGATAGGAAAGATAGTCCTCTTAAGGTTACCCTTTTGAAGGTAGATAAAAAGGTTGAAAATAATGGATTTGAGATCAAAAAAGTTAATGTTTTTGAAGTTTTACAGACTCAGGAGGAAGAGAATGTAACCATAGAATAGACTCTTGAAGAAGGTGAGATTGACGATATGAATGAATCCTAACATGAGGCCCTTCAAGTTTCAGTAATGAAAAGTAATAAAGCTTGTCCAAATGACTTTGAAGGGCCTAAAGTTACTTTTGGAAGGAAGAATAAGTTTGGATCACCTTAGGTTAACCTAAATTCTTTATTTCAGAATGCTGGAGTTGAAATGCCCACTTCATCCCAGAAAGGAGGAGAACCATGGTATAATATGCAAGCTGATCACAAAGATGAACATGAGGAAGTGATAATAGGGATTGGAAAAGAGAAAAATAAGAAGAAAGGATGCTCTAATGAGGTTAAAACTAGGACCAGATTTAAGGCAGATATTGGTTTCTCTAAATCTCCGCAGGGTTGTAAACCCATGAAATGGCATAGGGACCAGGAGAGTAAACAAAACATAGCTGATGGAAGGCAACAAACTATACATGAATCATGTTCTCAGGTTTCCAAATGAAGGTAATCTCCTGGAACATTCAAGGCCTAAATGGTCTCAACAAATAGGATATATTACAAAATCTTATTAGAGATCATAAGCCAGATATAATCCTGGTTTAGGAAACCAAAATGAGTAAGGAAAAAGTTGAGAATTTAAATTTCTTTAAACATGGAGGAGTCTGTGGTAGTAGCTCAAATGGGGCATCAGGTGGGGTAGCTATATTATGAAATAAGATAACTATTTGAGGATATATTATTGATGAAGATGGTAATATTATATCAATGAAAGTTAAAAGTATCACTGAAGGAAAGGAATGGGTGGTTACTAAAATTTATGCCCCTAATTCCACAACTTCTAGGAGTAAATTTTGGGATAAAATCCAGTAGAAAAGAAAGTGTTTTTCTTAGGATAGCTGGCTATTGATGGGAGATTTCAACACTCTGTTGCAAGGAACTGACAAATTTGGAGGAACTCAAGCCCAACTGGATAGCAAAAATGACTTGATGGATTTCATCAATGCTAATGCTTTGATTGATTCTGATCTTACTGGTGCTTCTTACACTTGGTCTAATCGAAAGGATGGAGAAGACCTCATTCAGGTAAGGCTTGATAGATCCCTTATCACTCATGACTAGGTCCTTTCACATAGATGTTCTTTGTCAGTTATCAATAGAATTGTCTTAGATCTTTATCTCATTTCTTTTGTTGCTGAGTCTGTTAAGAGTAAAAGGTGTTTTCCTTTCCGATTTGAAAAAATGTAGATATCTCAGCCATCTTTGGAAAAATCCATTGCCAATTGGTGGAATATTGATATGAATGGATCAACTATGTACAAAGTTGCTTAGAAACATCAAAGATAACATTAAGATCTGGAATAAGAAGGTTTTTGGTGATATTTTTGAATAAAAAAAAAAAGGCCGAAGGAGGAATTAGAACAGATCCAAAAATCAATACAGAAAGATGGCTATAATAAGTATCCTAAGGCTAAGGAAGATGAAATTTTAGTCAAACTTCACAACATTATATCTAGGGAGGAAATTTACTAGAGACAGAGATCTAGGGCTATCTGGTTGGAAGCTGGGGATAAAAACACTAAATTTTTTCACATGACCTCCATGAAAGATAAAGCTGCTAATAGAATATCAAGGTTAATTGCTGAGGACAAAATTCTTCTTAAAGATGATGACATTGGGGATGAAGTTGTTAGGTTCTTCTATCAACTCCTCACTGGTAGTAGGGAGATTGACATTGCTAAGCAACAGGACTTGGTTGATAACATTCCCAAGATTACTGAACCTTGCCAGAATAAGGCTCTTTCTGCTATCCCTTCTATTGAGGAAATTAAAAAAACTATTTTTTCTTTTCAAGGGGATAAGGCTCTAGGACCGAATGGTTTTCCCATGTTCTTCTTTAAGGAATATTGGCATATTGTGGGGAAAGATACGGTCAATTCTATTAAATAATTTTTTGGATCCAGAAGAATCCTTAAGGAAATCAATTCTACTTTTATTGCCCTAATCCCTAAGGTGGCTGGGGCGGACTCCATGGGAAAATTTAGGCCAATAAGTCTTTGTAACTCCTTTTATAAGATTATCTCTAAAGTTATGACTTCTAGACTTTTGGCTGTTCTCCCCTTTATCATCTCAGAGGAGCAAAAAGGATTTGTCCCTGTTAGGCAGATTTTGGATTCTATTATTCTTGTGCATGAGAATATTCATTCTCTTAATGCTGCTAACAAAGAAGGTTTTTGATAAAATTAGATTTGGCAAAAGCTTATGACAGAGTGGAATGGCAGGTTCTTTTCATAATTATGGAGGCCTTTGGATTTGATGATAAGATAATTAAAGTTATTAGAGAACTAATCTCCACCCCAATTTTTTCTATACTTATCAATGGATCTCCATCTAGATTTTTTAAATCTTCTAGGGGGCTCAGGAAAGGAGATCCTATCTCTCCTATTCTTTTTACCATCTTGGTGGAGAGTATGAGCAGAGTGATTCAAAAAATGAAAGTGAATAAAACCATCAAAGGTCTTCAACCTTCCTCTACTAATGTGTCTTGTACTCATCAACAATTTGTTGATGACACTATTTTAATGGGGCACTCCTCTATTGGGGAGGTTGCTGCCTTCAAAGGTGCTCTTAGCTCATATTCTTTGGCAACAGGTCAGCAAGTCAATTGGGAGAAGTCCGCTATCTATTTCATGAATACCCCTATTTTAAGGTAGCAAAGAATTGCTAACATCATTGGGTGCAAGGTGGAAATGCTTCCCTCCATTTATTTGGGTGTCCCTCTGGGTTTGGTCCCCCCAAACTCCTTCTGGAACTTGTTAATTGATAAAATCAACAAGAAATTGGCTGGCTAGAAAGGATCTATGTTATCTCAAGCAAGAAAGATGCAACTTCTTCAAGCTACCCTTTAGAATCTTCCAGTCTATGCTCTTAGTCTATTTGGTATTTTGGCTAAATTTGCTGAAGCTTTAGAAAGGATTCAAAAAAGATTTCTTTGGTCAGGGGTTGAAGAAAAAAAAAGGATTGCCTTGGTCACCTCGGATAAAGTGTGTAAGCCTAAGTGCAAGGGGGGTTTAGCTATTAAAGCTCTTAAAACATTTAATAAAGCTCTGCTTGCTAAACAAATATGGAGGGCTTATGGCATTAAGAAAGATTGGAATCAGGTGTGGTTTGATAAATATATTCATGACCAGCCCCTTCATTCTCTTCTATACTCTGAAGACATCCCTGTTGGGTCTTTCATATGGAATATTATAACCAAATCGATAAAAGTTGCTGAAGCTGGAGCTGGATGGGTCATTGGCAAAGGTGACAAAATCATTATGGGAGGATACTTGGATTAAAGATGAACCTCTCTTCAACCAAGATTGTGGTCAATTCATTGATGAATGCAAAAGAAGGTATGGGCCTATGGTTTGTAATTACTAGAAGGAGAATAAATGGGTGAGGCTTGATAATATTTATGATGGGTTTTCAGTGCTTCAGTAGGATCTGCTGTCCTTTTCTGTTAATAAAGATTTTGATGATGTTTTTCTTTGGAAGAGTAATCCTAGGGGTAACTTCACTATTGCTTCTGCCTATAAAAATACTTTTACTCAGATCAGCAACCCAATATGGACTAAAATCTAGAATAGAGTTCTTATTCCTAAAGTTAACATGTTTTTTTGGCTTGCAGTTCATAACAAGATTCTTACTAATGACAACTTGACCCATAGAGGCTTCATGCTTCCTAACAGATGTGAGCTATGTTAGAAAGAGGAAGAAATGGTGGGTCATTTGTTTATCCATTGCTCCTTTACTTGGGAAATCTGGAGTAAATTTTGGGTGAAATGGAAAGTTGAATGGGTTATGCATAATAGTCTCAAGGAAGTTGTTTGGCAATGGATCTTTCCCACCAAATATCCTCTCATCAAGACTCTCTGGTCCTTGATCCTTCCCATGACCTATTGGTATATCTGGAAGGAGAGAAATAACAAAATCTTTAGGGAGGCTAAGTGCACATCTCAGGTGGTTTTTGAAAAAAATTGCAGGGCTATAAAAGAAAACATTAATATTCCTCACATAAATAACAAGCAATGGATTTCTTCTAACATGAATGACATTGAGAAGGGTATCCTTACTGAATGGAATTTGATTAACAAGGTTTGCAAATCTGATAATAAGATTAGGAGAGAAAATGTTGTCTGGAGATTTCCCTATTATGATTGGGTCAAGGTGAATTTTGATGGGGCTGCCAAAGGCAATCCTGGGAAGTCAGGAGGGGGAGGAGTTATTAGAAATTCTCATGGTGTTTGTATTGCTACTATTGCTTCTCCCTTTAGAGTTCAAAAAAATCATGTTGCTGAAGCTTAGGCTATGTTGAAATGTCTCCAGCTTGCTCAGGGTTTTAAATTTTAAAAAATATGGCTAGAAGGGGATTCCCTCAATATTATTCAGGCTATTAAAGGTTCTAGCTCCCCCTCTTAGAATATATTCAACATTATTGAAAATGCTAAAAATTTATATAGTGTTTTCATCTCCCATACTCTAAGGGAAGGTAATAAGGTTGCTGACCTTTTAGCTAATGAGGGGGTTTATTTAGAGGAGGACGCTAAATATATTAGAGAAGCCTACTATAAAAAGGATGTCCTAGAACAATTATTATTTGATCGTGTCAATGGTTCAAGTTAATTTTATCATTACCCCTTTGGGTTCGGATATCAAAGGCAGAGATTGGGGTTATGTGAAGTGTCAGTTGATGATTTTTTTAAAGAAATGTTATTATGATCAATGGTGTGACAGGGCTAATCATAATAAGTGTTGGATCATCATGACCATCATTAATTACTCTTTCAAAATCAAGGAAAGCACCTTGTTTTTTGAACCCAACATTGTTCAAAAGCCTGCGTTTAAATTTTGGTCTTCAGTTTGTGAGCATTTTGTGCACTGTTGAAAACCTTGACCTGCATTTCAACATGGGAGGTAACCTTAACAGGAATGAGCCCTCTGGTTGTGATAATTGGAAAAGTGAGCGAAAAGTTTGGAGGAGGCTCCATAGATATGGTTTCACAGACTACATGGAAAAATTGCATGGCAGCAAAAATTTTGTGTCTCACAGCTTTGCTAAGGGATGGACCAACAACAAAGTCACTCTATTTGGGGAGACTTGGAAGCTCGATGAGGATTTGGTGGCAGAAGTAGTGGGATTACAGAAGGAAGGCACCAAGTTCTACAGAGACTGAAAGTTTGCAGCCGAAGCTATAAAAAATTTCCCTAAAATTGATGATGAGAAGGTTTGGTTTGTCAAGAAAGACAATGTTTTGTACTACCTCCCTCATCAGGTAAAGTCCTTCTGGTAGAATATTTTAAGGGTTTTGATGGAATTCCTAACTATTGATGGTAGATTCATGAAGGTTTATAACTATCATTTTTCTATTCTTAACCATTTCCGCCATGGGGTTAAGATCTCTTTTCCTTTCTATTTAGCTTCTTCCCTGAATGAGAGTTTGGCTAACCATGCCAAAAAAACCAATTCCTATCCCATTGCTCATCAAGGGCTCATTCTACTCATTTATGAACACTTGATGAAAAAATCTAGGGTTAGTAAGGATGATCATTTGGTGGCAAATGCATATATTTCAGATAGTTGTGTTGATTATGAGTCTGATGATGATTTGTCAAATGTTCCTCTCCATAAAAAAGGAAGGTTTGATGATGTTGATAAAGAGGACACGGATGTTGAAGCTAGTATGGAGGAGGAACAGGGGAAGGAGGCTGATTATGAAGTGGGGAGTGAGAAGAAAGAGGATGCTGGAGAAGATGAGGAGGTGAAGAGAAAAGTTTTTGTTGAAAAGCCTGACTCAAACCTTATTGCATCGGCTAGCAGGAATGTTTCCCAAAATACTATGGAGGAAGCTAACCCTAATTTTGTGAGCTCTGAGTAGGGAAGGGAAATGACATACTCCATTTTGAATGCAGTCAGAAATAGCACGGTGGAATTTTTCAATTTCCAGAAATGGGTAATTAAAAATATTATCAGTATTCAGAATAAACATAGAGATTTGGAGTATAAGATTCAGGATTTGATTAAGGATTCCAATCCTGGGAAAAAGGATGCAGAGGTGGAAACCAGTGAGGCAAAGGATGAAATTGAAATGCAGGATTGGTCGGAAAAAGATTTGATAAAGGGAGACTTGAAGCATCTAGAAGATGTGATCAGAATCGTCAAAGATAAGGCCAAGGTTGAAAATGAAGCCATCATCAATCGGGTTGCTAAAAATGAGAAGGGTTTGAAGAATTTCATGAATCACAGTCATGCGGTTTTGAGGGTTTTGTCTCAAAATATGAACACCCTGGTGGATTGTCTGGAGAGGAACCAATGAAACAAAGATATGGTGATCATTGATGATATGCCGACCTCCAGCTCTACTCTGCAAACTTCCGAGTGTAGAACTAGGCAGATGACCTATGATTTGGAGATAAAGACTAAAGACATTCATCTGAAGTAGGAGAACAAAGACCTGAGAGAAGCTAGTAAGGCTATGATGATGCTGGTTAAGGATGCAGAAGAGTCCATAAAAGTTTTTATTTGAAATGTAATTCTAGTCTTTGTTTGCCAGTCTCTCGCTCATTCTGTGCTGTCCCTTTTCCTAGTTGTTGTGTTTTCTGCTGGTCTTTTGCAGCTTTTCTGCCTTTGTTTTGTTTTCTCTTGCTTCTTTCATGCTTATCTTTTCATAATGTAAGTGGGTTTCGGGTCCCTTAAAACCTGATTTTCCTTAATAAAAAACAATACCAACACAAGCTTCCACATGCATCTTTTTCATGAAAGGGGGGGGACAAATAAATTTTTCTTTGAAGCTCCCCCTAATCCAAAGCTACCAGATCAATTTCTAACGAAAGAAGCACCAATACTAGACTCAAGTGTAGCAGACTCAGCAGTTCCTTTCTTTCTCCATACCATAAAGTTCTTCTTCTTAATATCATTAGATTTCACCAGAGCATTCACATTCTTGCATTTGTTAGCAAAATGTCCATACTTGTTGCAATTGTAACATTTTACATTCCTTTGTCCTAAATTCATTGAATTTGTTCTAGATTTGCACTAATTAGCTTGTCCAATTTTATAGCATATGTGACAATAACCTTGAAAGGGCTTATTGAGTGATCCATTTACTCCATTCATAAACTGTCTATAGCTTCTATTCATGACTTAATTAATGCAATTATTAGCCTTGTGTCCAAAAATTCTACATGTAAAGCATTGAATATTCACACCCACAATCTATAGCTTTATGTCCAAAATAATTGCATTGAAAACAATAGCCATTAAATAATGAGTACCTTTGAGCATTAGGTTGCCAAACTCGAGGCCTATTTGCATTAGGTCTAGGATTCCGAACATTGTCTGAATCTTTAGGTTTCTTCTTAACTTCCATTTTTTCTTTCCCTTTACTTTTGTCATTCAAAAATTCATTAGAAAATCCTAATCCTTCCTTATTCTTGTGAGATTTCTGCATGGTTAATAGTTTGTCCAATAATACACTACTTTCGTTGACTTTTGCTTCTAACTTCAGCTTCAATAATTCTTGTTCCAGCTTCCCATTTTCTTTTATCTTTAGATTGATTGTACTTCAAGCTTTCTTCAACTTTCCCGCTTTCTTCAATTTGCAACTTCAAATTCGCACTAGTCTCATTCACTTGCTTCAATTCCTTGTTAACTTCTCGATGCCTTGCTTTGAAATTTCGGATTTGATCTCTTAGCTTCTTCACACATTCATTTTCTACCTTAACATTCTCTTTCAAGTCTTCATTCTTAGATTCCACACTCTCAAGATCTTCAAGGGTTGTCTTCAATTCTTCATCCAAATAATATTCTCCATCTGTATCCATAAGAGCCATATGTTCAAGTCAAGATCTCTCTCAAGTGGTCAAGATAGCAATAAGGGACCAAGCTCTGATACCAATTGTTGAGTAGACAAGAATAATGAGAGGGGGGGGGGGGGTGAATTAATATTTCCGAAAATAAAACATCGTGATAATATGAAACTCAATTTGATCTTAGATGTCCATAACATGAAATGAAGTATGTTGTAGAAATAAAATGGACCACATAAACAACCATAAGAAAGACACTAAATTTTTATACGTGGAAAACACAAATGGGAAAAACCACGAAGAGGGTTAACTCTACAGATAATATAACTAGTTATATGGGATTACAAAAGAGGCTCACTATCAGAGGGCTCACTACCCAAATTACAAATGGCTCATTGCCCAAATTAAAAAAAACTCATTATCAAAAAGGCCCACTACTAGAAAACAAAATGGACTAAGAAAATTGCATCTACATATGCATGGGATTAGTTCTTGTTAAACTCAGACAACACACCAATTATTTGTAGTAGACCCGGTTAAGAAACTTTTCAAATCACCCACTATTTTCCTGCTCCAAAATATTGTCGCACTAGATCTATGCTTCTCCTTTTCTTATTCAACATCAACTTCCTCACTTTATCACTTACCACCTTACTCTTCACTTCATCACAATTCATCCATCTCATTTTTCTCTCTCATGTCTCAAGCATAATGTGATCATATATGTGTGTGTATGTTAATAGGAATATACATTAAGTCAAACTTAATTACATTTTACCAAATAGTATTTCAACGGTCAAATCACACACTACAACCACTGTAGCAAAACAACAACATAATCTTCCAAGGTTGGCCTAACTCGATAAGGACATATCCTCAAATTTCCACAATATCATGCTATCGAAGCACAAAGAACATGATCCAACTCATCATTATGAGGTTAAAGACATGAAAAAAAATCATCAAAAGACTATCATCAGAAATCAAGAAACTAGAGGAAATCAGAGCACATAGAGCTGCTCAACAATACATAATCGAATACACTTCTGGAGCACGACTTCCTGAGAACCAAAAACATGAATATAACAATCTCAAATTATGACAATAATAATATCAATTTTGCACTACCATATATGTATCAAGACACAAATAGAGAGGACGACACCTCTGAAATAAGCTAACTGCATACTATCAGACTTCATGAACTACTGGAGCATGAAACCAGTTGCAACAACCAACACCAAATCTCTTATATCAAGATAAACATATCCTCATACTGACAATACATATTTTGGTAGCAATAAACATGCCCGCAATACATCATGAACAACTAGAATATGTCATTTGTATCATACATACCCATCTTCCACTGTTCTACATCATATTCGCAACATACATACTTATCGTTCACTATTTTGCATCATATCTGGATTAGTTCGAATCACCAGGTTTGACATAAATGACAACTAAGACAAGTATTTCTAACATCAACTGCTTACAGTAGATCTGGTTAAGAAACTTGGCAACTCATTCACTATTTACCTGCTCACACTCAAAATATTGTCAAAATTGTTCTTCTTCTTCGCCAGCTCATCACCTTCTTCACTCACACTTTTCTTTGCTCTCTTACTCATATATATCTAAACATAATATGTATATGCGTATATATATGTGTGTACTGATAAGAATATACATCAAGTTGGCCTAAGACACACCTACCCATAAAATATTCCAATGGTCAAATCACACACTAGAATCACCAGAGCAAAACAATAATAAAAACTTTCAAAGTTGACCTGACTTAGAATGAACATAATCTTGAAATTCATCAATAACATGCTACAAAAGCATAAAGAACACAATCCACCTCAACATAGAAATAGTTAAAGACACGAACAATAGATCATTAACTAGGATTAACATTAGATATCAAAATCCGGAGGTAAACTAGAGCTCATAGAACTATCAAAAACTAGACAGCTGAATATATCTTTGCTGCACAACATTCAGAGCATGACTTTTGAAGAACCAAGTTTGGAATATAGAAATTTTGAGCAATGATGACCAACATATAAAAAATGTGCTATCATATCTACAACAAGAAAAGAATGTGGAGAACTGCAATCCTGTAAATTGTCAATTGAATAACACTAGACTACAATATCATTAAAGCATATACATCCAAAGCGTGAAACTAATTGCCACAACCAACACCAAAATTGAGATGCTATGAGAAACATATCCACAAACTTACACTACACAATTCCAGAGCAACATTCTATCGAAAGAGTATACTTACAACCACTACTAGCTACCTTTCATTCATATGTACACATCTTCTACTGTTCTGCATTGCCAACATTTTGCATACTCATCATACACTACAAACACTATATAATACAACATTTGGACCAATCCAGATCATCGAGATTGACATCAATAACAACCAATCACACATTTCTAACAATCTCCCCTTTGTCATTGATGGCAAAACACTTACAACTTATTTGCCATATCTCCCCCTTAGATAATGCTTCCTTAATTCACAATATTCTCCCCTTGGACAAAAATGATTATATTTATCCCAACTTCTCCAAACTTCTCCCCCTTTGAAATCAAGGACAAAGGGTAACAAAAAAAGTTACCAAAAAATTGCACTGCAAAAAGGGTTTCAATTATGCTTCGCTTGAAAAATTATTTTGTACTTCTCTTTGAGTTTCAGAAGAAAGGTCTTCCAAGAATTCACCACCAAAGTGAGACTCACACCCTGACTTTCATTAAATATCAACATATCAATTCAGATAAGGAACTTGGGATGGAAGGGTTCCTCACACACTTTTTTGCTTCAATAAGAAGACTAGAAAGAAGTTCCAATTTGGCTTCAACTAACTCCTTTACTTTCCAGAAAATATCCACCACATCTTCTTTCTACCTATAATAGTATATAAGGTCAAACTACAAAGAATTTATCTTCTTTCTTTGTTCACCATCTCTGTCGCTGAAAAATAATGATTTACCCATGGAATTCAACTCAGACTTAATAGAATCAATTTTAGCTTTGAAATGTTCCATAGCTACAGGCCATTGAAGAAAATACTTGTATATTCTAGTTGCTTCTCCAATACAATCTTTTATTTCCTTAATGCATTCAGACAATCTATCTTGAGCATAGGCATGCCTCTTCTCCAAATCTTCCCAAACTTCATCTTTTTCACTTCATTCTAGAACTTATTCAATCTTATCTTGGTCATACGAAGGTCGCTCAAGCCACAAATCTCCAACTTTTTTCAAGCCGTCTACTTCCCCAAGAAAACTTAAAATGTTTTCAATACTACAAAGATCATCTTCATCCACATTTCTTTCTTGTTTCTCAACTAAAACTAACTTTCCCTTGGCTTTTGTAGATGGTTCTGGATCATCAGGAGAAATTATCTCTTTCTTTTCTTCACTCTTCATCTTCTTCATCAGTTTCAGAGAGGACACATCAATTATTTTCTTTAAAATTTTCTAGCCGAAGGAAGAAATCTCCTTAGGAGTACTGACAACACTAAGAACCATACCATAACATAATAACTTCTGAAGTTTCATGAAATGATTCTTGAATGCTTTTTCTCTCTCTTCCAAACAATCTAGATACCTATAAATTTGCTTTCCCATAGAAATATTTGATTTCCACACAACATTCTCTTTCAATGGTAAGGATTTTGTGAAGTAAAAAATTAAGCACATGATCAAAGAACTAAACCAGAATGGATATCCTATATTTTTTTTGCAAAAGTATTATTCTCTACTAATTGTGATCACAATAACTCACACAAATCAAAGTCTTTGTTTTTTTTCACCATTTGATGTGCAATATATACAACTATCGCCAAAGTTGAACCTTCTTTGTTTTTGAAATAAATTTTGTAAGAAATTCCATATGCAACATACCTCACTATAGGGTTGATGATTGTATCAATTATCAATGCTCACTGATCACTTGTGACACCAGTAAGGGTTTCAAAATCTTTGTTCTTGATAGGTCTCTTCACTAGAATGGGTCCAACATCACACAGACCAGAAATACTTGATATCGCTTCCTTCAGGATTGGATAGGGTTTATCTAGCATCGTATGATCATCCTCAATATGGTTAAAAAGAAACTTGATCGAATCCTCATCTTCAAACCATGGAAACTCACTCCAAACATCCAATCTTTTGTGCCCTAATTCTCTGATTTTATGAAATTCTTCATTTGACAAAAATTTCCCAAATTCCTAATCTTCTCATGATTATATTCCTCTAATTGCACTCTTTCAAATTTTTGAATATTTTTACTGCTAGATTCTCCTACAACTGACATCTTAGGATCCATAGAGAAAATATATGAAAAATAACTTTCGCACTTACTTTTCTCTAAATTTCCTTCTTCTCTTTAAACTCTTCGATGCATAATGCAAAATGATCTTGAAATTCAGATATTTACCTTGTTCACTGTACATAGGGTTCTGGTGCCAAAAGTTGTCTTGTCATAGTGATGTCAACTGAATTTTGTACTCATATAATCTAACAGAGCATACATCAACATAATAAACTACACCAACATGCGTAAGCAACCACATGAATTTCCTTCATAAGAGGGGGTACAAATAGATCTTTCCTTGAAGTTCCCCTAAGCCAAAGCTACCAGATCAATTTCTAGAGGAAGAAACACCCACACCAGACTCAGGTGTAATAGACTCAGTCACATCTTTCCTTCTCCATACCATAGTATTCTTCTTCTCAAGTTTATTTGATTTTACCAAAGCATTCACATTCCTACAACTGTTAGAAAAATGTCCATATTTGTTGCAATTGTAACACTTGATATTCCTCTATCCTGAATTCACAGAATTTGTTCTAGATATGCACTGATTAGCTTTGTGACCAAATTTATAGCATATGTGGCAATAACCTTGAAAGGGATTATTTACTTTTTATCCATTCACTCCATTCACAATGGTCTATAACTTCTATTCATATCTTGATTACTACAGAACTATTAGCCTTATGTCCAAAACTTTTACTGATAAAGCATTGAGTATTCTGATTTCCTTTACTTCTGCAATCTACAACTTTATGTCCAAAATAATTGCACTGAAAAAACAATAACCATTGAATTATGGGTATCTTTGAGCATTATGTTGATGAATCAAAGGTCTATTTGTAGAAGGTCCTGGATTTTGAACCTTGGTTGAATCTTCATGTTTCTTGTCAGCTTCCACCTTCTCCTTGCCTTTTCTTTTGTCATTTTGATTTGAGAATTCTCTGGAAAAGCTTAATCCTTCCTTATCCTTATGATATTTGTGCATGGTTAAGAGATTATCCAACAATGCATTGCTTTCATCGAATTTTTTTTCTAACTTCAACTTCATGATTTCTTGTTCCAGATTCCCATATTCTTTTGACTTCTGATTAATTACATCCTCTAGACATTCTTTCACCTTCTTGCTTTCTTCAATCTGTTGCTTCAGACTTGCAATAGTTTCATTTGCTTGTTTTAATTCCTTCTTAACTTCTTGATTCCTTGCTTTGAACTTTCGGATCCGATCTCCCAGATTCTCCATGCATTCATTTGCTACTTTAATATTTTTTTCAAGTCTTCATTCTTAGATTCAACACTCTCCAGATCTTCAAGGGCTATCTTTAATTCTTCATCCAAATAAAATTATCTTGTCATATCTAAAGGAACCATATGTTCAAATGAAGATCTCCCTCAAGCGATTAAGCTAGCAACAAGGGACCAAGCTCTGATACTAATTGTTGAACAAACTGAAATACTGAGAGGGGGGTGAATTAGCATTTCCCAAATTGAACACACATAAATTTTGAAACTAAATTTGATCTCAATTAACCTTAGCATGTAATGATATAAGAAATTGAATTGAAATTCAAAATACAAACAGTCATAAGAGAGACACCAAATTTTTATACGTGGAAAAACCAAAAGGGAAAAACCACAGAGAGGGTTAACTCTCAAGATAATATAACTAGTTATATGGGATTATAAAAGGAGGCTCACTTCTAGAGGGCACACTTCCTGGAGGGCTCACTGCCCAAATTACAGAGGCTCATTGCCAAGAGAAATAAGAATAAACTAAGAAAATTTCATCTACATATGCATGTGATCAGTTCCTGTTAAGCTGAGACAACACATCAACTACTTGAAGTGGATCCAGTTAAGAAGCTTTGAAACTCATTCACTATCTGCATGCTCACACTCAAAATATTTCTGCACAAAACTGTACTTCTTCACTAAGTCATCGCCTTCTTTGCTCACACTTCACTCTTCTCTCTTACTCATATATATTCAAACATAATATGTATATGTATGTTGGCAGCAATGCATAAAACTGAGAGTGGGGGGGATTCAGTTTTCTCTCAAATTTAACAACACTAAAATCATAAATCAACACCACATCAATAACACACATAACACCAAGTTTTTTGACATGGAAAACCTAGTTAAGGGAAAAAACACGGTGGGAACCTACCCACAATGAGATAATATCTTGTTAGGAGTAAATGTGAATATTACAATGGGGAATGCACATGCATTCAGACACACTACCTAAAGCTCAATACTCAAATACAAGAAGGGCTACAACCCAAAGGAAGACTCACTATCTTACAAAAGATTTAGACAACAATCCAAATTACATGAACTGAGAAAATAACATCTCCCAATGCTTGATTACAATTCTGGTTAGGCACATATACTCAAACTTTTCTCTTTCCACTTCTTCACACTCTTTTGCACTTCTCTTCTACAACTGAAAGATAAATTCAATGTTCACACACACAGATACATCTCACAAATGAATATTACATATATTTATACAAATCATCAACCTACATTTCAAGTTTGACTAAACCCTCATTACAAATTATAAAATAATATTCTCACACACTACAATAATACATGCATACCAAAATAATGTTGGCTAAGACATAGTCTGGACCCAAATCAATATTGCAACCATGCAACACTTCCAACAATTATGCCTCGAACATCTGCAACATGCTACAATTACCAAGATTATCACATAATACGAACAACACCACCAGATCAAGAAAATAATCAATAACATGCACACCGATCAATGCGGACCATAAAAATGGATAGGAGCCAATCTAGAAACATCCACAAGCAATGTGAATTGCACCAGAAACAACTGTAACATCACTACTTATTAGAATCTCCATCATCAATATACCGAACCTCAAGAACACACACTAAACTAATTGTAAAACTGAAAGATTCACTTGCGGACTTCCAAATTACAAATCATCTGAATTGAGGACACATTTGAACGTCCCAAACACTCTTCCAAATCCGCACAACAAGAACACAATTTTAGAGCAATGTGGAGCACAAACTAGAATACCAAATAACATAAACAACTAAATAACATCCACAATACCAAACCTCATAACTCGATCAAAACATCATGCGAACGTCTGAAACTTCTACTGAATTAACTAAATATACATATCTCAAAACCCATTAAACCACAACAACTCATCTGCAACACTAGCCAAATCAACTTGTCCAATCTAACTGCAACACTAGAATACACAGAAGAATATGTTGACATCAATGACAACACATCATTCCAAAAAACTCTTCAGCAATATCCAACAATCTCTGCCTTTGGCATTGATGTCAAAATATGAATGTAGAAAACAATAAATGCAAAGAAAGAAATCAACAACCAAGAATCTCCCCTAAGATTATGTACACAGCTCATCATAGCTCTCTACCACTTAAGGTTTTTCATATGCTTCTCTCCCCCTTTGACATCAACAACAAAGGCATAAACAACACCAATCATTATTCTTTCACACTTTACCATATAATCTCTCCCTCTTAGAACAAACTCACAAATCTGAACAGCTGAAACACACACTGACTACTCCCCCTGAGTAGTAGCCTCACTCATCAATCTGAATCACAAGGTATTTTTGTGAAGTCCAGTAGACTGATTCAACTCCATGCATCTTAGTTCTTATCAGGAGGGGCAATCACCCCTAGATTCTCTTTGAGATAATCAAATGTATCTTTAGGTAAAGGCTTCATGAAGATATCTACAATCTATTCCTTTGTAGATACATACTCCAACCTGACTTCCTTCTCATTCACTTTCTCTCTCAATAAATGAAACTTGATTGATATATGCTTGGTCTTAGAATGCAACATTGGATTCTTAGAAATATTGATAACACTTGAATTGTCATAGTATATAGCAGTAGGATCATCAAATGTAACTCTGATATCCTTCAACATCTGCTTCATCCAAATCACACGAGTACAATTGCTAGCAGCAACAATGTATTCAACTTCTACAATAGACAAAGATATAGCATTCTACTTTTTATTTGCCCATGAAACTAATCTCTTACCCAAGAAAAATGCACCACCAGTAGTACTCTTTTTGTCATCAACATCACCTACCCAATCAGCATCAGTAAAAAGCATTCAAAGTTAAATCATCATCTCTAAGATACCACAAACCAAAATGAATTGTCCCTTTCAAATATTTGAAAAATTATTTTCACAACAACAACATGAGATTCCTTAGGATCAACTTGAAATCTAGCAACACGACACACAACATTCATACTATTAGGTCTAGTCTGAGTCAAATACAACAAACCACTAATCATTGATCGATATCTAGTCTGATTTGATTTCAAAGAATCATCATCCTTTGTCAACTTACATCTGGTCACCATAGGTTTAGCAATAGGATTTGCATCATCCAAACCAAACTTCTTTAATAATTTCTTCACATACTTAGATTGAGATATAAAAATACCTTTATCCAACTAATTAATTTCCAATCCCAAAAATTATTTCATCTCACCTATCATAGACGTCTCAAACTCATTCTGCATATCATCAACAAAATTCTTGCACAAACCATCATTTCCACCAAAGATAATATCACCAACAAAAACTTCAACAATCAAGTTGTTATCATTATCAATCTTGAAGTAAAATCATTGTCATCAGTACCTTTATTGAATTCAAGTTTCATTAAACACTTATCCAATTTGGCATACCAAGCTCTTGGGGCTTGCTTCAATCCATACAAGGCTTTCTTCAACCTGGAAACCATATATTTCTCATCTGTCAATTGAAAACCATCTGGTTGCTCAATGTAGAGTTCTTCTTCCAGCTCACCATTAAGAAAGGTTGACTTGACATCCATCTGATACACCTTGAAATCTTTGTAAGTATCATAAGAAAGAAATAATCTAACAACTTCAATTCTAGCTATTGGAGAAAAAGTCTCCTCCAAATAAATACCTTCCATCTGAGAATAACCTTTACAAACAAGTTTTGCTTCATTCCTAACAACTTTACCTTGCTCATTGAAATTATTCTGAAACACCCATTTGGTTCCAATTATATTTTTATACTTAGGTCTGGGAACTAAAATCCTTGTATTATTCTTTTCAATCTGATTCATCTCTTCTTCCATTGCTTTAACCCAATTTTCATCTTTACAAGCTTCTTCAACATCTTTAGGTTCAATCTTAGAAATCAAACAATACTCTTCAACAACTCTTCTCCTAGTCATCACACCTCTATTCTTATCACCAATTATTTGATTCTCTGAATGATTTAACCTTACATAACTAGGAGTCTTGGGATTTTCATGATTTTCAAACTCTTGAACTCTTTCTTCTGCATTAGCACCAAAACCTTCATTCTTAGGATTTTCCAGAGCAATTTTCACTTGGATCTAGGTCTGCACTTGCTTTCCTTTATCTGCACTAACAATCAGATCATCTGAATCATATCTGCAAGATTTGATCTGTCTCTCATTTTCTTCATTAACCTTCACATTAGCACTTTTAACAATCTTCCTCAATCTCTTATTATAACACCGATAGGCCTTACTCTTAGTAGAATAACCAAGAAAGATTCCTTCATCACTTCTAGCATCAAACTTCCCTAGATCTTCATCTCTTCTGATATAGCATTTACTACCAAAAATTCTGAAATATCTAATTGTAGGAGCATGACCAAACCATAACTCATAAGGAGTCTTACCGGTATCACCTTTGATACGAACTCTGTTCAAAGTGTAAACTACAGTTTTCACAACTTCTCTCCAATAGATATGTAGAACATTTCCTTCAATCATCATGGGTCTAGCAACTTTCTGAATTGTCCTATTCTTCCTCTCTACAATACCATTCTACTAAGGGGTCCATGGAGTAGATAAATGTCTCTTCACCCCATGCTCTTCACAAAAGGAATTGAACTCACCGAAAGTAAATTTGTCAACTCTGTCTCAACCATAGCTTTAAAAATATTGAACTTCTCCAATACTTCAGACTTCTCCCTTAAGAAAGTAACCCACATCATCCTTGAATAGTCATCAATTAGTAGCATAAAATACCTGTCACCCTGTAAGATTCTCACTCTAGAGGGACCACACAAATAATTATGCACAAGATCCAATATCCCACTAGAAGTATACTATTTTCTTTTGAAATTAACTCTTGTCTGCTTCCCTAATTGACATTCCTTACATACCGGATTAGAAGGCTTCACAATCTTAGGAAGATCTCTCACAACTTAAGTGGAACTTATCCTAACAATGCAGTCAAAAATTACATGACACATCCTTATATGCCATAACCAACTTTCATCAATTTGAGAAATCAAACAACATTTACCACCAACATTCAAGTGAAAGATATTACCTTTAGTCTTTGTACTTGATGCAATTTCAGTTCTAGAGCTACTCAAGATCTTACATCTACTATCCTTGAATTGCAAGTCATATCCCTTATCAACAATCTGTTCAACACTCAAAAGATTATTCTTTAGACCTTCAACATATAAGACATCATCAGTGTTATGCTTACCATCAAGAGAAATAGAACCTCTACCATAGATTATACCAACTTTGTCATCTCCAAATCTTACTACACCACCATCATACTTTTCCATACTCATAAATTTACTCTTATCACCTGTCATGTGATGAGAGCAACCACTGTCAATAACCCATTCATCTTTCTCTTCAACTTTAGAAACCAAATCTTTCTCTTCAAGAATGCAACTAGTAGAATCAATAGTCAACAAATCATCTTCCTTGATAGCAATGAACTCCCATTCATCCTGAATTTTCTTTCTCAGACTCATCATCTATCACACCTTCATCAACAACAAAATAACACTTCTTCTAATATTTAGGCTTATAGGGATTTAATGGATTCTTAGGATTTCTCTCTTTTTGGACACCTTGAGGCAAAACGTCCTATTGTATTGCATAAAAACCACTTAAGAGGCAACTTACCCTCATACTTACCAACACCTTTAGGCAATCTTCTAGCAATCAAGGCTTCAATCTCTTCAAGCTCTCTTTCATCTTCTTAAAGCTTTCTTATCTCTTTCTCATATCTAAATACTCTTGTTGACATTTCTCTGAGATATAATAGATTTGAATGTAGACTTAGATTTAGGAGGGGCTTCACCAAAATCGCTCAACTTAAAAGCAACAATCTTTCCAATCAGCATATCTCTAGTCACATCTATCATAGTCTAGATCTCTTCAATAGCAGTAGCCTTATGCTTGTAAGCAAGAGGCAAGGATATCAACACCTTATCAACAATCTTAGATTCTTCCATTACTCCACTGACACATCTGATGTTCAATACAATCTCATTCACTTTCTGCATAAAGAAGGTAATGTTCTCATCTTCACCCATCTTTAGCATTTCATACTCTCCTTTCAAGCTCTGCAACTTAGCAACTTTCACATGGCTATCACCTTCATACAAAGTCTCTAGCTTATTCCATATCTCATGAGCAGTCTACAAATCTATCACATTAGTAATCTTAGAATCAGACAAGGCACTCATCAATGCTTCCTTAGCTCTAATATTGAATTCAACTTCCTTAATCTCATCTAGACTGGTAGGACCATTCTATTTGGTTCTTCTAGCTAGAGTATAATTCATTCTATCAAACCTCAGACTATCCTTCTTAAAAGAAAAGGTTGCCATCTTGAATCTCTTCAAATGGTTAAGCTTATTTCAAAGGATCCATCTCTAATAACAAGTTTTGGCAATAATGTAGAAAACTAAAGGGGGGGGACTTGATTAAGGGAAAAACCATGATGGGAACCTACCCACAATGAGATAATCCCTTGTTAGGAGTAAATGTAAATATTTCAATGGGGAATGCATATGAATTTAGGCACACTTCCTAGAGATCACTGCTCAAATACAAGAAGGGCTACAACCCAGAGGAAGACTCACTATCTTATAAAAGATTTGAGCAACAACCCAAATTACATGAACTAAGAAAATAGCATCTCCCAATGCCTGATTACAGTTTCGGTTAGGAACACATACTCCAACTCTTCTATTTCCACTTCTCCTATGCAACTAAAAGATCAACTCAATGTTCACACACACAAACACATCTCACAAATGAATATTACATATATTTATACAACTCATCAACCTATATTTCAAGGCCGGCTAAACGCTCATTATAAATTATAAAACAATAACCTCACACACTACAATAATACATGCAAACCAAAACAATGTCGCCTAAGACAAAGTCTAGACCCAAATCAATACCGCAACAACACAACACTTCCAACAATTACTCCTTGAACATCCACAACATGCTACAATTACCGAGAATGTCGCATAACATGAAGAATACCACCTGATCAAGAAAATGATCAATAGCGTGCACAATGATCAATGTAGACCATCAACACGGATGGGACCTGGTCTAGAAACATCCACAAGCAACATGAATCTCACCAGAAACAACCACAATATCACCACTTACTAGAATCTCCATCATCAATATACTAAACCTCAAGAACACATGTTGAACTAATTGTGAAACTAAAAGATTCACTTACAGACTTCCAAATTATGAACCATCTGAATTCAAGACACATATGAATGTCCCAAACACTCTACCAAATCCGCACAACAAGATAATACAATACAGGAGCAATGCAGAGCACAAACCCGAATACCGAATAACATCCACAATGCCAAACCTCATAACTTGATCAAAACATCATGTGAGCCTCTGAAACTTCTTCTAAATCAACTAAACATACATATCTCAAAACCCACTAAACCACGACAACTCATCTACAACACGCTAGCCAAACCAACTCATCCAATCTAACTGCAATATTGGAATACATAGAAGAATATATTGACATTAATGACAACACACCATTCCAGAAAAATCTTCAGCAATATCCAACAATGTATATATATGTGTGTGTATCGATAAGAATATACATTAAGTCAGCCTCAAACACACTTACCAAAAAGATATCACATCACACGCTAAAATCACCAAATTAAAACAATAATAAAAACATTCAAGGTCAACCTGACCCAAAATGAACATAATCTCAAACTTCGTCAAGAACACACCATCGAAGCATAAATAACACAGTCTACCTTAGCATAGAAATAATTAAAGACATGAATAATAGCTCATCAAACAGGATTACCATTAGATATCAAAAGATGGAGGTAAATCAGAGCTCATCAAACTATCAAATACTGCATAGCCAAATATATATTTGTATCACAACATTCAAAGCATGACTTTCGAAGCACTAAGACAGGAATACAACAATCTTGATAAATGAAAACCAACATATCAAAAATGTGCTATCATATATGAAATGTGACAAGAATGAGTAGTACAATCCTGTCAACTATCAATTGAATAAAACCAGACTGCAATATCATTAAAGGATATACGTCCAAAACATGAAACCAATTGCCATAACCAACACCAAAAGTCAAACACTATGAGAAACATATCCACAAACTGACACTACACAATTCTAGAGAAAAATTCTACTGGAAGAGTATATTTACAATCATTATTGATTGTATTTCATACATGCATACCCATCTTCCATTGTTCTGCATTGCCAACATTCTTCATACTCATCATATACTGCAATATCTGGACCAATCTGGATCACCAGGATTGACATCAATGACAACCAATCACGCATTTCTTACAACAAGTCACTACTCCATCATCTATTGTCACTCTATTTGAATCCCATTCACATTTATGATAGATTTTCCATCCATCTTTTTGCAAACCCATTTTTGTACTTGTTGGCCTGAGACCGGTCATTATTCACTATCTAAAGTACAAACCAATCTTGTATATATGTCAGATTGATTCTATTTTGCCATTGTATATAGTTTGACATAGATTGGGGGTTATTCTCTTACCATGATCAATCAATGGAGTGCTTATTTTAACAAGATCAAAGGATGACACATGTACATAGCATAATGTACTGAAAAAAGACCAAATATATACAAATAATATCTTGAAAAAAGACCAAAAATATCCAAATAATGTCCTGAAAAAAGACAAAAAAATCCAAATAACGTCCTAAAAAACACATCCAAAAACATTCAGAAAATTTTCTTAAGAAATCACAAAAAAAATTGAATAGCCACAAAATCCAAAAAAATTGCAACAAGATAGACATTTGAGCAGACATAGACGAAAAAATCATACAACACTATGCTTATCAAATCACACAACAAAAAACAACCTATCAAACAAGTCAACAATCAATCAGATCAAGTTTTCATATCAATCAACCAACCAACACTATTGAAACTATCATATGTCTTATACAAGGTGCGGTATACTCAAAACCAGACAATGTTAGTCTTAAACAAGGTACATCATTCCTAAAACCAGACATCATAATCATTCTATCAAACACAAACCTTCAAACTCTGACAACAAGATCAAAATGGTTGTTGAATCACTTGGTCTAGTGAGTCTTATAATTCATCGATTTATCTTTGATCATGTTTCTATGCCACTCAAGGACATCGACAAGTGATTGGAGTGGTTGATATGGTTCATGATCTTTTTTCTTTTGTCTTATTTTTTTGGGATATTTTCATGATATTTTGAAACAAGTATGTTTTGGGTGTCTGTGTTGTTATGCTCACTTTGTGACTATCACACATACATCAACCCTTAACATACAAAACACCATTTCAGAATGGATTGGAACACTCCTTGCATGTGATGTGTCTTGTTTTTTTGCAAAGGGGTCACATTATTGCTTTGATCTCATATGTAATGATAAAATATATCCACTTTTCATATTAAATAAAGCTCTCTTTTGCTAAAGGTGCACTTATGAAAGCAAGGTTTCATTCTCTATTTAACTTTTGTCTTTTACTAACATTTCTTCAATTAGTCCCTCTAGTCTACTTGGATTTGTACTCTAGTACCCAAAAATGGAATCCTACATTCACAACATGTTAGTAAGCATGCATATCATAAACATTTATGCATCATCTCGTCCTACACACATATATTAGTACCCTCTCATAACATCATAGCATAACATCTTAATCCATACATTACATAGCAACAAATACATAGATCTCAATAATAACACCATGACATCATGAAATCATCATCATCATAATATAGAAACCCCATAAATAAGAATTATCATAGCAAATCAAAGTATCTCATATAGTATAAACATCATGAAATCTCATATAGAATATGCATCTTATATACATATCATAAACAATATCAAAGTATAAAAATCCAAGTCTTTGTGTCAAATAGAGCTCACAGGCTCAATACAATCTCAAAAAATGTTTACAAAAGTGAATATATATCACTGGAAGTATCATTGGGTGCTCTCTTGGTCCTCCAGACCTCTATCCTATCTTGAGGATGAATCTCCACCTGTCCCCACTCCTCCATGTCCTAATGGCCTCAATGGCCCTACCACCCTTGCGTTTCTCTGTGTCCTCTAGGAATGTGTACTACTATGTGATCTTCTGTGTGCTCGATATGATGGTGCTCTCTAGTTTATTGGCACCATGCTCTCATACAGACCCCTCTAATACCTGACATCCTTCCCTAAATCCTCTATCTCCTACATAGCCTCATGCATACTAATATATGTGACACTCTAGATAAAATCTTGGGTAGTGTCATCTTCTCTTTGTGCTCTAGACATTATTATATCTTGAGAGGATATAAGTGTAGCCCTCTCTACTATAAGTATGTCCCTATCTATAATCAAAAGTACTCACTTTGCCTCCTAGCCTACTTTATTTGATGTATCATGAGAAGTTATCAAAGTATCCCTCTCCACCAATAGTGTAGCCCTCTCTGTACTCAACTAAGCTCTGTCCATTGTCAGTCTCTCCATGCCTACAATAAAAAATAGTCTCTCAACAACCCAAGTTGTCCCATCCACCTAAAGAGATGTTATATGTCTCTCTGGAAATGAGATGCACTCTCTCTCATACCTCACCTCACCCCTAATAGCGCTATCATATGGAATATGGTCAACCTTGTCACCTATGGGCACATCCTGCATGGGCTCATCCTGTGGAACCTATGTGTCATCATCCTAATCCATCAACATGGCTTCTTGATCACCTGACTCCTCCTCCTCCTCCTCATCCTCATCTGACTCCTCATCCTCATCCTCATCCTCATCTGACTCCTCATGCTCACCCTCATCTGACTTCCCCATCTCATCATCTTATCCCCTCCTTTAATCTTGTCAGGGTGCTACCCTTTAGAACTAGAATATCTGGATTTTTCAATGGGATTGGCCTGTACTCTATAAAAAACCTATCATAATATGATGTTGTCATGCCTACATTTGTAACATCTAGACCTACACCCCACTATCTGGGCTATAATTCCTTAAACTCTATGAATGCTAAATGTGGTCTGATCACTGGTCCCCACTCTCCAACCTCTCTGTTGGATCACACATAGTATGCCATGCTCGTAGGAACATCTTATCGCTCATCAAACTCTCATTGTACCCTCTTTGACAATTGCAACTCAATGATCCTCTATCTTTGAATAGTCTTGCCTATCAAGCCTCTCTCCTTTATGTAATAAGGAAGATGATTGTCATCATCTGGCCAACTGGGGCAATCTCTATACAATCTCCACGTAAAATCTCTGAGGAAATCTAGTTCATGCCTCCTATATAATGAATATCCCATAGGTCCTTGCGACAATGTTTTGTCATAACAATATACATAAGGTCATCCTTGTCATACTTATTTGTCTAGTATAGGTCTGCACATGGCTATTTGCTCAAATGCCCAAATTTGTAGAAATTTCAACCCACAGCTAATAGACAAATTCTCCATATATGCCACCTGATGTAGATAAAAGTATAACATGCCTAACATGCATGGCCCCCACACAAACACTATCCCATGCATAACCATTGGCTCTAGCACCCATCCCCATTTTATCAAGAACCCATGTCCACACCTATTTGGAGATACCAAACTTACTATAATTGTGCTAATGATGGTCACCAACCTCAAATACTGAGCTGCCATAGTCTCCCATCTAATCTTATAGTCAACAATACATAGCTTATCTGGGTCCACCTCAAATTTATGACTAAGAGCCTCTTTCCTTATAACAGGCTTGTACATAGCCAACTCACCATGAATAGGAATCCTCTATATATGCCACATGTCCTCTAGTGTGACTGTAACCTCTCCCACCAATAGATGAAATGAATTTTTCTCTTAATTCCACCTCTCTGCCAGCACAATGATAAGTCCTCTATTCACCCTTATCTCAGGCATATATGTAGTGCAGTACAATCCTAAGTTCAAGAGACAACCCCTCTCATCCTCACTTAATTGATGCCACAACGATATGCATTTAGGTTGACCCTCTCAAGTTTGTAATGTTGGAATATTATCCTAAATAACAATGGGGTAAAAGTGTTAACCCTAGGGATTTCGGTCATATCCTGCTAAGTCAAGCATTTGTCTGCATTCAAAACCCTAATTTCACATCCTAATTGCACCCCCTATCACCAAAACCCTAATTCAGTATCCTGATAAGGTATCTAAGAATATGTTTTAGGTCAAACCCGAGGTCTACCCAAGTCAAACTTAAACTTAACCCTAATCAAACTTGGCTTTTGACCTAGTCAAATACGCAACTGAAGCTCTCAATTGCGTAGTTGGAGCCATCAACTATGCAAAACTAGCTCCCAACTTAGTAGTTTTAGGCTTAAATTGTGTAATTTAGACCTTCACTTGTGCATCACTTACCTTAACTACATAGGAAGTGCAGTCACCTACACATCTCTAATGCTACCCCTCTCACATGCATCGAAACATGAAGAAATTTAACCTAAAAAAGCGTACTGAAATAAAAAATTGACAAGTAGGACTTGAAGTACATACCTCTAGTCTTGCACCCTCTGGTTGTTAGTAGCTCTACACGCACTCACAAGGATGATTATCCCTCTGAATTCACACCATCCTTGCCAACTTCTCGATGATCTAGAGCTCCAATTCTTCAAAATGAAAGAGTGAAAATGAGCTCTTTTCCTCCTCCTACCCCCTTTTATACCCCTCTCACTTGCCTAGATGGACGTGCACACACTCCCATTTGCATTGGTCATGGTCTTTTTGACCTTCTCAAGCTTGCATATTTTTGCGTTTAAATCTCGATATCACTTCCATTCGCAATTTTAGAATCTTGGCTTTATTGTCAACAAATTAGCCTTTTTTCTTTATTTTTCGATCAATTTCTCGAGGGGGCATCCTTGTAACCTATCATGCCCAGGGCATGTTTTAATGTGATTTATCTTGAATTTTCTTTAAAACAACACTATAAATCACATTGTATCAAAGAGGGAAAAAATGTAGACACTAAAATTGGTCAACACCTGTGTCTTCTATTTTTAACCTGTCGCACGTATAGTTTTTATTATTCATCGATCTTGTCTCGATTCCCCTTTCTCATTTTATGTCCCATTGATATCATTTTCTCCCCATTTCAGACTTTTGATATCATTTTTTCCCAAAATCCATCCCATTGATGTCATTTCATCCCCATTTCGATCCTGTAACATCAATTCATCCCAAAACCTACCCCGATAAGGTCAATTTTCTCTCATTTTGATCATGCGACATCATCTTTCCCAAAACTTGTCCAAATGGCATCATTTTCTCTAAATTTTGGTATGATGGCATAACTTTGACCCCTTTTCATGTCCCATGGTATCATTTCATTCCTTTTTAGCCTTTTGACCCGTTTTGACTAGGTTTACCCGCTTTTACTTGGTTTGACCTAATTTTCCCATTTTGACCCAATTCTTCCCATTTTTATCCAATCCTTCCCAATTTGACATAATTTGACTTACTTTTACCAAATTAAGGTCTTTCGACATCACTTTGACTTATTTGCCCTTTAGGTTTAATTAATTAAACCCCCCTTCTTACTAACAATTCTTCTAAAGTTAAACAAATAAATTTAGTAATTTATTTATGCCCCCTTTGTCCATTAATTAATTAAATTCATTTTATTTAATTAATCAACCAATAAATATGAATAATAAATTAAATTATATTTATTAATATATTGTATTTATCTTCTTCCAAAATAGAAATTAATAAAATTTATTTATTAATTCATCATTATCTACTTTTTGTGATGAGATATTTAATAAATTTAATTTATTAATTATCTCTATTTATCCTCTCATATGAGGATAATTCCCACTTTTTTTAATTTTTAATTCTTCTATGTTATCCTCTTAGGTAGAGATTTTTAAATAATTTTTAATTGTTAAAATCTCCTAATATCTTCAACCTGCTAGTTTGGTTTTTATGAGAAGATAATTAAAGATTTTATTTTTAGTTATATCTTCTAATCTGCTTTCTTCCATCTTAATCCTTCTCCTAATGACAACTTTGTCGTGCTCTCAATCAGGTCTGTCTGATTAACCAAAAAATACTTTTTGATCCTAGTTGTTCGTTGAGTCTTGAATTTTCTAGTAAATTGAGACCTCTTTCTCTTGTCAAATCATCTAGTCTTAATAATCCCTACATTGTCAAATTATCTAGCAATCATCTAGTTTTAGCTTTGTCATTTTGTCAAAATCATTAGTTAATTTTCAATTATCATTTTGTTTTCATAATCACACTTCTAGTATTTCTCGTTACCATTACTTGTTTTCTCTATATTCGTGTGCCTTGCATTAAAGAATGACATACCATAATTAGAGAAGAAAGAAGTAGCGAAGCTTTATTGAAGAAATTTGAAAACGATGGTTTGTATTCAATTCAATGTTTTGTTTCAATAGTTACACTGGTTAGATTAGGTGGATTTGCATGTGTGTTTAAGTTTGTGATTAGCTTAGGTCACTTCATTCATGCTTTGGTTTTTATTTACCCAATTCCTCGACTGACAATACCAAGTTATTTATTTAGAGTAGAGAAGATTATGAGATATGTGTAAGACTTTGAGCTACCTGTATATTGCAGTTCCATTTTCAAGAATCGGTGAGAGAGAGACCATATAAGATTTTGGGCTTACAATGGTTTCATAGTTAGTATAGATTTGCTAGTACATCTTCAAGTTACTCTTTTGTTTGACTAGGAGCTATATCGGTTTTTATTTCTTAAATTAGTATCTTGTAATTGGTAATTTTTTGTAAAGGAGAAAGTCCACTCTAAAGTAAGAAATTTGGATAAACACTTATTTTGAATAAAAAGAATATAGTCATTCTAACACCTTGGGAAATAGTTTAGGATATAGAAGTTATATAGATACTAATTGTCAAGTTGCAATAAAAAGGCAGCCTCCCCTTCACGAGAAAAGATTCAATCTCATCATACTATGGCTAAAAACTACCATTTGTAAACCTTTCTAGTTGACAAAATCTTCACCCAATAGTTTTTGGCAACTCCGTTGGGAAAACAAGCACACAACCAAGGCATTTTCTAATTTGGTTGAAGTATTTCTTGTTCCTTACCATTGGTCTTTCTTATTTTTGATTTAAATTTTTGCTTGAAGACTGTACTCTGGCAGAAAGAAGCTGCACGCGTGGAAGAAGAAATCAAGTTATTATTGATCCTACCTTTGAGTTGTTACAAAAACATAATTTTTATTTTCTTCCTCCCAAAGAACAATCTCCCCTTCAATGTACAAGGATTTTTTCATCTACTAATCCAAGATCTTCTATACCTAGTCAAGCTTCAAGTGCCATTAGACCTTAGGTTATACCACAGGTGCAAAGGTTTGTAATTCCACCATTTCAACCAATTAGAATGGCTACTCAAGGTCATTTGGGGTAGAATTTTGGCCCTCTCAATTTGACCCCACCTCTTCATCCAATTTTGCAAGGTTCACGAAAGAATATCCCCAAGTTCTATGAGGATGAAATGTTAGCAATTGACACTCATCTAGTGATTTCAGATGATTTCTGGTAGTTTCATATTTTTTAGGGTTGTCATTGATGGAAACTCTTCTTGGTGATTCGATCCAGCAGTCATGATTCATCTTATCTAAAAGCTGGAGTTAACCGATAGGCAGCTAACTGGTAAAACAAGGTATTTCAGTAATGTTTTGATCTGGAATGATTTTCAATGCTTGTGGTATTTTTGGTGATTGTTTTTGTGATTTGGGTGATTGGGAAGACCTTTACAAAGTGTGTGATTATAAATTTTTGGTCTTGTGTTATGTTTTGTTCAACATTGAAGCCGACTTGGAGCTACATGTTACACTTCTTGAAGCCAACTTGAAGGAGATTACTTTTGTGGTAAGACCGGATATATAAGATCGATTTGGCGATTGATTTTAGGTGTGATAGTAGTGTGGTGATCCATTTTGGTGCGATTGAGCACAATTTCACATGCATACTTTGCTTCTAGACCAATCGGTAGCTGACTAAGATAGAAACAGAGTATTAAACAAAGCGAAGATAGTCAGAGATTCAATGCTTAACCGAAACTCATTCTTGCATAGTCAGATGTTAATTGAGAGTTCATTTCATTGTATTTCCTCATTATAATCAAATTGTAAGTTAGTGAGACTTCCTTGAAGGTTGTAGCCTTTTGGGCAATTGTAATTGAGCAGCGAGCTCTAGGAAGTAAGCCTGGATGCATGTGCATTCCCCATCTATGTGATATTTATGTACTCCTGGCCATATTATATGAATATTGTGGGTTCCAGCCCCATCGTGGTTTTTCCCTTTTTGGGTTTCTATGTAAAGAAACTGGTGTTATGAATTTGTGTATTCTTTGTTGCATGTTTATGTTCTTTTCTGTTATGCATTGCTAACTGGTGGATAAAGAATAAGTTTGAGAATTTGACTTCTAGTAGATCAATAATTCACCCCCCCCTCAGTGATCTCTGATTCTAACTATATACACATAAAAATGGCTATGAGCAATTAAATAAATATTTTATATTTATTTAATAATTATTCTTGTATTAAATAGTTAATTTGAAAAGATTAATTTATTTAATTCATTTCATATCTTTCTATTAATTAATTTAATTGAAACATTTTATTAATTAATTCATTTATCGTTTTCCTCTAATAAATTAATTAAATATCTAATAATTAATTATTCCTCTAATCAATCAATTAAATATCTAATATTTAATGGTTATTCTTCTATCCTATAGTCTCAAATATTAAATGATTTCTAAAATTATTTAATTTCATTTCCACCTAGCCTTCCATCTCCACTTTATCTTTCCTTTGCCAACTCATCTATCGTGTGGCTAAATTAATTCAACAAAATTAAAATAAATAAACATTTATTAGCAACTTATCTCCAACCTCCAAAATGAATGAAATATTGTGTACGTACACACATTTCCTAAGCTTCTTCTATATTCTCTCCAACATCCCTACATCTTAGAAAGGACTTGAGTCCACTTGTCCTCTCATGCCTAAATCTTTTCCAATCATCCCTAGAATCCCTCAGTCAGCAACCCAGTCAAGGTGAGATGAGTGACACTTGTCTTCTCCTTCCACCTTTCTCTCAACCTTAACCTTTTCTCACAACCATCCAAATCTGCAGATCTGATCATGATCGTTGATCTAGGCCACATCATCTTATCCTCTCAAAGTCTATAAAAATGGGAGTTTGAGTTGAGAAAGAGTTAGTCTTCAAGTGAGTTTTCAAGTTAACAATTTGTGAAAACATGCATCCATGAGTTTTAATCTTGAAGCAATTTAACATAATCATTTAGCATTTCTCATTTAGTATTGCATATCATAGTATCAGTTAACTATCAGTTATCAGTCCATTCTTCATATGCCATCTTGGAAGCTATCAGTGCTTGTCTGAGAGCACATCATCTGCAACTAGGAACAGTGGAGTTAGGACACAATGAGACTTAAATCATGAAGGTAAAAATAGTGTTTTTATTTTAATATTCATTTCATGTAGTGTCATTGGTTGAGTTTGGATTTTTTGTAGCATTTCCTTTGTATTTTGATGATGAAATTCAAGTTGACACACTAAAAATTGGTATCAGAGCCTAGTTCCTCTGAGGAAGCTTAACCGCTTGAGGAAGATTTGGGAGATTGATTCTATGGATTCTAGTTTTCAGAGACAACTCAATGTGGCACTTGAGGATCTTGATGCAGCTATAAGTGAGGTCTGTACCTTGAAGAAGAACCTGTATGTTGCTAATGAATTCATTAGTGAACTAAAGGATCAAGAAAGTGTCTGTAGAGAAAAGAGGAAGGAATTAATGGACAAGTTGAAAGAGAAAGAAGATCAGATCATGGAATACTAGGACAAAGCTGATGAGGTTAACAAGCTTGAGAGAGAGAATGCTGCTTTGAAGAATGAGATGCAATCCATTGTGATGAGATTGACTAAGGAAATAGAGGATCAGAAGAAGAATGAAGAGAATTTGGCACAATCATTGAAGGAAAGAGCTGATGAATGCTTCAGGCTTACCTATGAGAATGATAAGTTGAAGCTTGAGTTGACACAATCAAGGAACAATGGTCAAGAGCTTGAAAGATAGGTTGCTACCTTGAGGGATGAACTTGCTACTGCTAATGAATACAAAGACAAATTAAAAGCTAGTTCATCAAGGCTTGATGAGATGCTGAAAAGTCAGAGACATGGAAAGGATATGTGAGGTCTAGGATTTGAGAAAGGTGAATCCTCCAGATCTAGAGAAGGAAATGCTAAACCTGATTAGAAGAAGGGCAATAATCCTTTGGTAAGACAAACTAATGCTCATAAATTCAATGGTAGATATTTTTCTTGCAACAAGTTTGGTCATATGGAGAGTTAGTATAGAAGTAGGATGAATAGTGGAATGATGAACAACATGAATAATGTTCCTACCTTTATTGGTCAATGTTTCATATGCAATAATTTTGGACACAAGTTAAATGTGTGTAGAGTAGTAATGAATAACTTTCAGAATAAAAGATGCTATTCTTGTGAAATGTTTGAACATATATCTAATCATTGCAGGACAAGACATAATCAGATTAACTTTAGACCCATGAAAAATAATGTTGTTTGCCAAGCATGCAACAAACTGGTCACATTGAAAAATACTTTAGAAGCAAGAATAGTGCTATGGTAGACATGAACAAATCATATGAGAAAGGTAAAGTGAAAGTGGAAGAAATCAAGGAGAATCATGAGAAGATATGGGTGAGAAAGGATGAATCTAGAGCTGACAATGGGTCTGCACCCGAATCCAGTGCAGGATCTTCAATCGGTAACTAGGGCTTTATGCCTTAGGGGGAGATTTTCATTTAGTTCCTAAGAACCCCCTCTCGATGGTCTGCAATCGATTCTGGAAGATTGCAAAAGGATTGAATCATATGTGTAGATGACATCTGGAAGTTTCTAAAGGATCTTGTGCTCCGGTATGAAATTTCATGAAAATCATGATAACTGGTTGTTGCATTTATTATAGTGAACAATTAGGTTTTTGAAGGATAAAAGTGCATTTCAAGACTTCATTTGTCACACTTTGATCAAGTGAGTAAGAGAAGAAGTGAGAGAAAAGCAACTTGGCAATCTCAACAACAATTTCAACAATTTCTAAGTGAATTTCAGCTCCCGGTTGCGAAGCAAGGTATCTATCAACTCAGATTTTTTAGTTTTTTGCAAACCCTAGGATTTGAAATGGCTTCAGTTTCTAGTATTGTGACTCCTCTGGTGGTTGAAATTAAGGATAGGGATCATGCAGTCTTCAAGAAACATCCATTTAAATTGGTTGAGGATGATCCAAAAGGAGCATTCTCATCCGTGCCCTACAACGTGCTACACAGTGAAGATATCAGGGCCTACATTTACTGTGACCTTGAAGAGATTGGGAATGTAGACATGTTGGACCTATATAACAAGCATTTGGTTGACGGTTCAGGAAATCTCAAACTCGAATATAAGGTGTTGCAGGATAAAGGTTTCTTGTAGTTCATACATTTTCCACTATTTGATGAGGCAGAATGGATCCACTCCATCCTTAGCCGCATACATGATGAGTTTAGATGGCTTGATAAGCCCCATAAAATCACCAAGCAAATAATCCATGTTGTAACTAGTTTAGCTAAAACTAGTGATGTGCCAAGTCTGAGAAAGGTATCAAATGACAACATCATAGCTACCACTGGATCCAAATTTGACAACAGAGCTCATGACTGTGAATGACATTTTGGAGAATGATGTGAAGTTTTCTTCAATGGTAGTCAGATACAAGGTTTACTAGTCTAGCTAGTACAACTCTATCTCTGATACTGCTATCTACTCTGCCTACCAGATGCTCAAGGAAGATAAGAGGTATGATCTATGCACTGCACTTCTGAATGAATTATTGAGCAATCTAAAGAAAATTAAGTAGGATAAAAAGAATACTTTTAAATATGGCACACTCCTTATTTTCCTAGCATTGTACTTCCTGAATGAGATACCTGGTATCAATGGTAAGGTCTAATGGGCCCTCTATAGACTGGTGGCTATGTAGATCAAGGAAGGTCTATGGGGAGTTGGTGATGCAACCATGAGGGTATCTTCCGTCTAGAGATATTTTAAAACCTTCCAAGCAGTAATGAAAAATAGGGAAAGGATTCCGAAGGAGGTAGTTGAGAAATATGAGCAAACCATTTGCTTCATGGTTGATAAAGATCAGTGTCTGATGGAAGCAGTGGAGCCCCAGATAGTCTAGATCATGCCCATGGGGTATGAATTTGACTCTGGTATGGGTATGAAGTTGACTTTGGTACACTTGAGGCATATGCACAACACCTTCTGAGTCAACTGATGGATCCCAAGGAAGGGAGATTTGGCAGATTTAAGGAAAAGGACCTTAGTTTACATATGCAGTTCACTGCTCTTGCCCGGAAGAGAAAAGTAACTAAGATGGCAGAAGAAGTAGCTACTCAAATGGGTTTCACCAAGGAGGAGGTGAAGAAAGAAAGAGAAAAATATGCTCAAAAGGAGGCCAAATAGGAAACCAAGAAACCCAAGGTTGATCCGGTTCCCTCTAAGGAAAAACCTAAGACAACTAAGTCTGCTCCTGTTTGGTGGCACAACCTACAAAACCAAGCCCATTAGGAAAATATGTGCTAAAGAGGAAAAAAAAACCTAAAAGAACCTATGTTGCATTATCTCTGGTGGCCTCAAAAATTCAATTCGAGGAAGAGGCAAGAAGAGCTAAGAAAAAGGGAGAATTTGTCAGATTGGTGAGAAAGCCTCAATCTGGTGGAGCATAGCAAAGAAAAAAGACCAAGTCTTATTTTGCTCCTACTGGAAGACCCCAAAGAGGTAGACAAGTCAAAATTCAACATGAAAAATACCTTGAATATAGAAATATACAAGGTAAGTACACAATCATTCATCCAATATTAGCAGATCAGTTGATAGATGAAATATTAGTGGATGAAAATTTGAAGAATCTTGAAGCAAATTTTGAAAATTTTGATGTTGGTGACCAAAGGAAAGTTGAGGAAGTAGTAGGATTATACCTACATAACTTTTGTAAGACATTAATTGAATTAGAAAAGTCCATTCCAAAGGACTTGTATAGTTTAATAGATGCTAGAAGAATGAATGCAAGCAAACTTGATAGAGAAATAAAGGAGAGAGAGCTAGTAAATAGATGTACTTGTATTACTCATAGTGAAGTTAATAGGTTAATTAAAGAAGAAAACAAAAAGGAATTCAAAAGTAAGAAAAAAATCAACAGATTAATGATTGGGAATGTAGAGGAGGTGAGGAAAGAGATAGAGGAAGTATGGAAAAATATTATTCAAAATGAACTTGTACAAAGATTCATTTAGACCATCTCAGTCGGAAGATAAGCAAGGTGATTCTGGAATTCAAAAGGTTGAGAATAAGTCTGAAGATCAACTAGAAGACCACGAAAATACCACAATTGTTGCTCAGACTGGTGACAATCCTTCAGTGATAGATAGCTCTGTAGCCCCTGTGATTCAACAGACTAATATTGGGGACAAGGGAGAGAAGAAGGACGATGTGTCAAGAGAAGCTGAGTTAACTAAGGTGGACAAAGGTAAAGGCATAGCTGATCTAACAATTGCCATTCCTCTGGTTACATGGATTCTACCTTAAATTCTGATCAATCTTGATGGCTCAGTTGATCTTGGGAAAATGTCTCTTGTAGAGAATCTTATGCTTGCTACTACAGTGCAAGCTCAAGCCAGTCAAGATTTGGTGAAATCTGAAAATGAAGACAAAAAGCTAATTTTGATGTCCATAGATGTTTTGCAGAAGGTGGCTTCTAATGTACAACTAGATTCAAATAACAACCCCTCTAGTAAATTATTACAATTGATTAACAGTGTAAATACCAATTTTGATCCTTTGGAGAAGGTGGCTACTCAAAAATTTTTGGATAGGTTTAAGGAAGTTAGAAAATAAACATTCCTAAAAATGATTGAAGATGATAGGGTAACACTGAATAAGAGAGTGCAGACTATTTCTGATACATTGGCAGAAGCCGATAAATTGTCTAAATTTTGCCTTATTTTTCCCAAATTCACTATTGATATTGATAAATAGATAGGTGTTAGCCAGGGAAAGCTTTCTATCATTTCTCAATCTTTTGACCATAATGTGACATTAAACTAAAGTATTAAAGGATAGATTATAGCCTTAAATGATCAGATCTCAAGCCTTCAAGATGATAATGAGAAAGTTTTGAGGAAAGTGGGTGAACTCCAAAACCTAATTTCCATCCAGTTAGATACCATGCTAAGTAATAAGGTAGACTATATGAAGGAAATAACCTAGCCTGTACCATCCGATTTGAGAGAATTAGAAATTAATGTTACAATATTTAATGAATTTATCACAATTTTGGATAACCTGAAGAGTGGGTGGGATACTTACCTGGGATTTTTGAAGACTACTTATTCTAACCTCTTCAAGTATTTATAAAATATTTGTCATTTGTATATCAATTTTGGGTAGCACCCCATCTTTGGCATTGCTGTCAAAGGGGGAGAGTGTTAGATAGTTCAAATAACTGGATGACAATTGAGAGGGTGGGGGGGTGAATTAGTTGTCATAGTTTACCGGAACCTTAAGCAATTAAAACTTTAATACCGAAACCTAGAACATTAATACCATAATGCTTAAACCAAATACCAGAATAGTAGTTAAACCAATTAAGCATAAACAATAATCACATAATAAATACCATCCACATGACAACGAGATTTATACATGGAAAACCCGGTAAAGGGAAAAACCACAGTGGGAAGCCCACCCATAGTCAGATAATACTTCTATAGTAAGTATGTGAATTACAATTGAGGGGCATGCACTTGCAGGAAGGCCAACAACCTAGAGCGTACTTCTCATCACAAAAAGAGTCTCACTGACTACATAGAAATCCAGACAACAATCCAGAGAAGTGTTGAACTGTAAAGATAACATCTCCTATGCCTGAGTACAGTTTTGGTTAAGCTCAATACCAAAGGACTAAATCCTCTTACATAAACCAAATTTGATCTCCAATGATCGACCAAATCCTCTACTTGAATGATATTACATTATTCGCACATTACATATCCATATCCCATAACCATGATGATCTACAATGAGATCTTACATCATATATATACAAACCCTCGACCATAAACAATCATGTTGGCCATCAGACGATTAACCAATTACATAATTGCAAAACATGTTGGCCTTAGACCACACAAATAATATCCAACACATAAGACATCCCAGAAACACAATCCACACGTTACATTAAATTGATCCATAACCTATGTAAACCAGGACCCAATATAGGTCCATACGCTTAAGCAATGATCTCCATCTGCCAAGTCTTGAACATGATCACCAACAACATCCTAAAACTCCACCAGAAACTATACCAACACCACTTATGCACATCATCAAAGATCTTCAACAAAAGCTCTATTGGTGAAACCCTCACTGGAACTAAAATCCAAGCTTCCAAGTAAGCACAATAGCATCTGATCACCAGACCGAAACCAACTGACTGAATATGAAAATGAGTAACATGAATAAGCCAATTCCATAACCAAACTATACCGGAGCCTACCAGATCATGCCGGATCCAAACCAACCAGAAACTACTCAACCTACCAGGACCATAAGGGTGCTGGTAAAGAATCCATACAACTAGTGTTGACATCAATGACACAACATCAATGCAACACATAATCAATTCCACCAAATGGCCAACAATCTCCCCCTTTGGCGTTGATGACAACACAAGATGTGAAAAACATCTAAGTACGAAGAAATGTCAAACAAGTCTCCTCGAATGGAAGACAACCAACATTTGCCTGCTCAAAGATATAGAAATGAAGTTCTGAAACAAAGACCAAACTCCCCCTTTGAATAATATCTCTGTAAAGCTCTGAATTGTACATATATCTCTCCCCTTAATGTATACAAATCCTTAAGTTTTTCTTTTTCACATCAATATCTCTCCCCCTTTGACATCAATGCCATAAATCCGACAAAAATATCAAAGCAAAAATATAAACCATTGAATACAATGTTGACTACTCCCCTGAGCAGTAGCATCCCCGCATCAATGCTGAAATGAAAAATATCTCTGATAATGCATATTGGACTAATGCCAAACTACATCAATCAAGGCTCTATGGGAGGGGCAAAAACTCCCAATCTATCTCTGAAATATTCAAATGATTCCATAGGCAAAGGTTTAGTGAAGATATTTGCAATCTGCTCTTTAGTGTTCACATAAACCAGTCTAACTTCATTTTCTTCCATCTTTTCCTTAGAATAGTTGTACTTGAAAGGTATGTGCTTTGTCTTAGAATGAGATACCAGATTCTTTAATATGTCAATAGCAACAGAGTTATCATAGTGAATAACTACCGGTGCATTACAATCCACCTTTATATCCTTCAAAATTTGCTTCATCCATAGAACCTGTGTACAGTTAGTAGTAGCAACAACATACTCAGCTTCAACAGTAGATAAAAAAGTACATGATTGTTTTTTGTTGATCCATGAAACAAGTTTCTTTCCAAGAAAGAAAGCTCCACTGAAAGTACTTTTCTGGTCATCAACATCTCCAGTCCAATTTGAATCTGTATATGCACATAATTTAAAGTCATCATCCTTAGGGTACCATAAACCATATTCAGGTGTACCTTGCAAGTATGTAAAAATCCTTTTTACCGTACTCATGATTTTCTCTAGGATCACTCTGAAATCTTGATACAATACAAACAACATTCATTATGTAAGGCCTAGTCTGAGTCAAATAAAGCATACCTCCAATCATAGATTTGTATCTTGTAGAATTTATCGGTGCAAAAACATCTTTTCTTGTCAATTTCTCACTTGTAACCATAGGAGTACTTACCGGTTTATCAGTTTGAGTAATTTACAAACCTAAGAAAAATTTCATCTCACCAATAATAAACATCTCAAACTCATTCTTCATATTGTTATCAAATTCCATGCATAACATATCTTCACCTCCAAAAATAATGTCATCAACAAATACTTCAATAATCAGTATATCATCATCAATGATCTTATAATATAAATTACTGTCAACATTACCATTACTAAAACTAAGCTTCAAAGGATATTTATCCAACCTCGCATACCAAACTCTAGGTGCTTGTTTCAATCAATATAAAGCTTTCCTTAACCTGCAAACCATTTTTGTATCATCTGATAGTGAAAAACCATCAGGTTGCTCAATGCAAACTTCCTCATCAAGATCCCCGTTAAAAAATGTACACTTAACATCCATCTAATAAACCTTGTAGTTTTTATGGGTAGCATAGGCAATAAATAATCTTATAGCTTCAATTCTAGCTACAGGTGCAAACGTCTCTCCATAATCAATTCCTTCCTTCTGAGAATATCCTTTACAAACCAATCTAGCCTTATTCCTTACAACTTGACCATCCTCATTCAATTTATTCCTAGAAACTCATTTAATTCCAATAATATTCTTATTTTTAGGCCAGGGAACCAAAGTCCATGTGTTATTTTTCTCAATATGATCTCATTCTTTTTCCATAGCTTTCAACCAATATTCATCTTTACATGCCTCAATTATTGATACTGGTTCAACTTGAGAAATTAAACATACCTCATTAGTTGTCAGTCTTCTTCTTATCATTACTCCATTATTCTTATCCCCAATGATTTGATCTTCTGAATGATTCAATCTCACATACCTAGGAGTCCTCTGACTCTTTGTTCCTCTTGCTGGTTCTTCCGTTACTGTAGAGTTTTCTAATATTGCCATAGTAACTGGTTCAACACTTTGTTCTGGTAAAGGTGCTACCAGTTTAGATATAATCATTTCCACTATGGGTTCCTTCTCATAAACTTTGATTTGACCTCCATTCAGCACATCCACTTTGACATTAGCACTCTACACAATTCTCTACAATCTATTGTTATAAAATCTATATGCTTTTATTTCATTAGAATAACCAAGAAATATGCCTTCACCACATCTAGGATCAAATTTGCCAATGTTATCATTTCTCCTGATATAATATTTACTACCAAAGATTCTTAAATACTTAACTGAAGGTGTATTGCCAAACCATAATTCATAAGGTGTCTTACCAGTTTCTCCTTTGATATATACTCTGTTGAATGTATAAACTGCTGTGCTCACTACTTCTCTCCAGTAGATATGAGCTAGACTAGCTTCCATCATCATTGTTCTAGCAACATCCAAGATAGTTTTGTTCTTCCTCTCCACATCTCCATTCTGCTGAGGTGCTCGGGGAACAGAAAATTGTCTTCTTATACCATGCTTCTCACAAAAGTTATTAAACTCATCGGATGTGAATTCTCCACCATGATCTGACCTCAAACATTTAATCTTGAATCCTGTCTCAGTTTCCACTTTAGCCTTAAATATTTTAAACTTTTCAAATTCTTCAGATTTTTCCTTTAGAAAAGTAACCCACATCATTCTAGAATAATCATCAATGATTAGCATGAAATATCTATCACCTTGAAAACTTTTAACTCTAGTAGGGCCACACAAATCACTATGAATAAGATCAAGAACACCATTATATTTATCTTGTATACTCCTAAAAGAGGTTTTGACCTGTTTACCCATTTGACATTGTTTACATACCGAATTATAGGGCTTCATAATCTTAGGTATATCTCTAACTACCTTAGTTGACCTGATCTTCACAATGCAATCAAAATTCACATGACACAGCCTTTAATGCCATATCCAACTCTCATCAATTTGTGTAATCAAACATGTCTTCTCACTGGAATTCAAATGAAATATATTACCTTTTGTTTGTGTACTGGTTGAAATCTCCAAAACAGATATGTTAATGATTTTGCATTTTCCATCCTTGAACTGTAATTCAAATCCCTTATCCACCAATTGTCCTACACTCAAAAGATTATTCCTCAAACCTTCAGCATAATAAACATTTTTAGTATTGTTCTTACCATCCAATGATATAGTTCCTTTTCCTTTGATCATATATGCTTTGCCATCTCCAAATCTAACCAGACCACCATCAAATTCTTACAAAGATAAAAACTTCCCTGTATCTCCAGTCATATGATGTGAACAACCACTACCAATTACCCATTCATCCTTGTCTTCAATTTTAGCAGCAAGTGCCTTCTCTTTAGGTACATTCTCTTCTAGTGTTGGAACATCTTCCTTGATAGTCAAGAACACCCACTCCTTCCCATTGCCGGAACCACTAGCAGTATTCTGTCAGTTCATCATCAAGATCAGTAATGTCTTCCTCATCCGCTATGTAGCATGATTTGTCTCTATTTTTCATGTACTTATACTTGTTCCAATATCTAGGGTTAGGCTTAAAATATCTTCCAACTCTTTCTTCAAATCTTGAATTCCTTTCAGGACATCTAGATGCAAAATGACCAATCTTATTACATGTAAAGTATTTAAAACGTGTTTTTCCTTCTTACTTACTTCCTACTAGTCCTTTAGGTACTCTTCTAGCAAATAGTGCTTCAAGTTGCTCAAACTAATCATCTTCTCTCTTCATATCATCCAATTCCTTTGCATACAAATCTTTCGAATCTTGCTTACCGATTGCTAATGTAGATGCATGAAAAGCAGGTTCAGTCTTCACAGCTCTAGAAGGTCCAAATTCTTCAAGCTCAAAAGTAGATAATTTCCCAACCAGAGTATCTCTGTTGACAGATGTATTAGCCATTGTTCTCAACTCATTAATAGTAGTAGCCTTCATCTTGTAAGCTGGTGGTAGGGCTCTCAAGCCTTTAGAAACAATTTCATCTTTTCTTAGAGTTCCACCACAACATTGAATTCCCATAACAATCTCATTTACTCTTTCCATGAATGCAGTAATTCTTTCATCTTTTTCCATCTTCAGGTTTTCATATCTCACTTGGTAACCATCAATTTTAGTAATCTTCACTGTAGGGTCACCTTCATTAAGAGTCTCCAACTTATACCATATAGCCTTTCCAGATGATTTATCAGTTAATCCTATTATTTGCTGATCAGAAAGTGCACACAAGAGGGCTTCTCTTTCTCTACAGTCATTCTTAAGCTATTTATCCAGGTTTTCTGAAGGAGGATTTCTAGATGCTAGATTATAAGGTGTGACACCATTCTATGTGATCTCCCAAATCTCCTTGCCAAGACATCTTAGATGAGTCTCCATCCGAATCTTCCATACTGTGTAATTTGTTCCATCAAGCCTAGGAATATCTCTCCAAAAGATAGCTCCAAATGAATTGGATGAACTTGAACTATTAGTCCCCATAGGATCTTCCTCAAGTAGTTAAGCTTTTTTTAGAGAGGACCAAAGATTTGATACCAATTGTTAGACAAATCAAATAACTGAAAGACAACCGAGAGGGGGGGTTAATCACTTGCTAGAGATTACCAAAACCTTAAGCAATTAAAACTTTAATATTGGAACCCAAAACATTAATACCGGAATGCTTAAACCAAATACCAAAATAGTAGTTAAATAAGCATAAACCATAATCATATAATAACTACCATCCACATGACACCATGATTTATACGTGGAAAACCCAGTAAAGGGAAAAACCATAGTGGGAAGCCTACCCACAGTTAGATAATACTTTTGCAGTAAGTATATGAATTACAATTGAGGGGCCTACACTTGCAGGAAGGCCAACAACCTAGAGTGCACTTCTCATCACAAAAAGAGTCTCACTGACTACATAGAAATCCAAACTACAATCCAGAGAAGTGTTGAACTGTAAAGATAGAATCTCCTATGACTGAGTACAGTTCTAGTTAAGCTCAATACCAGAGGACTAAATCCTCTTACATAAACCCAATTTGATCTCCAATGATTGACCAAATCCTCTGCCTGAATGATATTACATTATTCACACATTACATATCCATATCCAATAGCCATGATGATCTACAATGAGATCTTAAATCATATATATAGAAACCCTCGACCATAAACAATCAAGTCGACCACTAGACAATAAACCAATTACATAATTACAAAACATGTTGGCCTTAGACCAAACAAATAATATCCAACACATAAGACATATCAGAAACACATCGAGAGGTCCAATCCACATGTTACATTAAACCAGTCCATAACCTAGATCAACCGGGACCCAATATAGGTCCATACGTTAAAGCAATGATCTCCATCAACCAAGTCTCAAACATGATCACCAACAACATCCTGAAACTCCACCAGAAACTTTACCAACACCACTTATGCATACCATCAAATATCTTCAACAAAAGCCCTCCCGGTGAAACTCTCACCGGAACTAGAAGCCAAGCTTCCAAGAAAGAAGGATAGCATCCGATCACCAGATCAAAACCAACTGACTGAATATGAACACAAGTAACATGAATAAGACAATTCCATAACCAAACTATATCAGAGCCTACAAGATGATGCTAGATCCAAACTAGCCATAAATTACTCAACCTACCAGGACCGGAAGGGTGCCAGTAAAGCATCCAAACAACTAGTGTTGACATCAATGACAAAACATCAATGCAACACATAATCAATTCCACCAAATGGCCAATAGAGAGATGAGGTGAAAAATGTACAGACTAATTGTGTATAGAGCATACAGTTTGGTGATGCAGATTCTTGATCTAAGGAGGAGTTTCAAAATTCTTTTATTCCTTAGAATTCTTTAATTCTTTCATTCGGTGCCAAAGGGGAAGATTGTTGAAAATTGACACTCATCCGGTGATTTTAGATGATTTCTAGTAGTTGCATATTTGTTTAGGGTTGTCATTGATGACAACTCTTCTTGGTGATTTGATATGATAGTTGTGATTCATCTTATCTAGAAGTTGGTGTTAATCGATAGGCAGTTAACTGGTAAAATAGGGTATTTCAGTAATGTTTTGATCCATAATGATTTCTGATGATTGTGGTGTTTTTTTTTTGATCTCAGTGATTGTGAAGACCCTTAGGAAGTATTTGATTATAACTTTTTGGTTTGATACTATGTTTTGTTTAAGGTTGAAGTTGACTTGGAGATATATGTTACACTTCTTGAAGGCGACTTGAAGGAGATTGCTTTTGTGGTAAGACCATATATATAAGATCGATTTGGCGATTGAGTTTTAGTGTGTTAATAGTGTGGTGATCCATTTTGGTGTGATTGAGCATAGTTTCATGTGCGCACTTTGCTTCCAAACCAACCGGTAGCTGACTAAGATAGAAACAGAGTATTCAACAGAGAGAAGACAGTCAGAGATTCAATGCTTAACCAGAAATCATTCTTGCATAGTCAGATGCTAATTGAGAGTAAATTTCATTGTATTTCCTCATTATAGTCAAATTTTAAGTTAGTGAGTCTTTCCTGAAGGTTGTAGCCTTTCGAGCAATTGTAATTGAGCAGTGACCTCTAGGTAGTGAGCATGAATGCAAGTGCATTGCCCATCTATGTAATATTTATGTACTCCTGGCCATAGTATATGAATATTGTGGGTGTTGGCAATTGACACTCATTGGATTTATTATTGGTATTATGAATGTGTTGCATTAGTATTGTCATTGATGTCAACACTTATCCTTTTGGAGATCTATGGTTATGTTGAATAGGCACATTATGTTCAGTGACTTATGCACAGTCACCGGTATATTGATCACCAGCATTGAGGATGACTTGTTATCATCTGAAGATCACTTGGTTATGTCAAAGACATGGTTTGGATACTTAGTTTTGGTATTCTAATTATTGGTCTAATCGGGTTGACATATTTGTTGTTATCGGCAAATTGGTCTAGGTTATGGACCGGTATGCATTATCTATTCTAGATCAGCATGACACGTTATGTAGATGATTTATTGATTGGACATTGTTGTAAATGTATTGAGCTGACATGATGCATCACATTTTGACTTATTTGTAATTGATTTAATTGTAATATTCTTAGTGAGCCGACCTACACATTTGGTATATATGTAAGATCTCATTTGTGAGATGGTATATTGTATGTAAGGTTAAGGTATTATAACATGGTATGTGCGAATATTGAAGATCATATGAGCAGACCATAGAGAAGGTTCAAGGAAGGTTTGAAGGTGATTATCACAGCTTAACTGATACTGAATCCAACATTGTAGATGCTACTTTGAGCAGTACATTATCATTGGATTTAACCATCCAATTGTAGTCAGTGTGACTCCTATTTTGTGATTGAGCAGTGAGCTCTACGCGGTTGGCCTTTTTGCATGTGTAGACCCCATTTGTATAGACATATTATCTGCAGTAGTATCATCTGATTGTGGGTAAGGTTTCCCACCATGGTTTTTCCCTTTATAGGGTTTCCACGTAGAAATGTTTGTGTTATGTGTTGTGGATGTTGTTTCTCTTTCTATTTTATGCATTAAGTTTTACCGGTATTGATATTAACTGCTAATCTATCAACTGACATCAAGTTTGGTTTATCGGTATTAAGTATCAAGTTTGATTAAATTATAATTGGGATGAAATTCATTGTCAACTGATTCACCCCCCCCTCTCAGTTTCCTCCTGGGTCCTAACATTCATTTTGTTGTCATTGATGGCAACAAGATTAGATGGAAGTCATATACTAGCACTAGGCAGCATGTAGTGACAAATATTGGCTTTGGAGCATTCAGGGCTACACCGACACCGACACCGGCACCAACATCAGTACTTGATTGGAAGCTGACATCAAGGAGGATTTATTTAATAAATCATTATGTAATTATTGTCAAGGTCGACATTGAATATCTTTTGTAAATGTATTGTAAGCCAACATAAGGCATATTATTTGTAATAGGTATAGAGGTCAATTTGCTAGGTTATTTTTGAGAGACATGACATATATATGTAATGTGTGGATATAGGAGAATATAGAAGAACTGTATAATGTGAAATATATGTATGAAGATCATTCTGTATGCAAATTTTATACCATGTAATGATATGTAGATAGCTTGGAAAGAATTCTTGGAGGAGAAGAGATACCGGTAGTAGTTCAGGGTCTATGAACCGGTACAGAGAAGAGCTAGAACTGAAACTTTATTTGGCATAGCAGATGCATTCTTGAGTTCATTTTCAGTAATTTGCTTAAGCAGAAAGCTTGTAGTCAGTGAGGCTCTTTAGTGATGAGCAGTATGCTCTAGGTAGTGTGCCTTCTTGCATGTGCAGGCCCCTATTGTATGTAATATCTTTTCATATGGCCAGTGAACTGATATTGTGGGTCACAAATCCCACCATGGTTTTTCCTCTTTGAGGTTTTCCACGTATAAATTCTGTGTGTTATGGTGTTCATTTATGTGGATGGTTCATTTGCTTCTTGTTATATGTCTATTTGTTTATCGGTTTATAAGTGTATGGTGTACAAGGATAAAAACTGTTCAAACTGGCAGAACACTGATTTACCTCCCCCTCTCAATGTTCTTGGATCCCAACAATTGGTATCAGAGCCTAGTACCTCGGAAGAAGTTTAATAACTTAAGGAAGATCCTAAAACTAGAATCTTTGAACATGGCTATGGAGAAGCAACTTGAGATGGCTCTTGAGGATTATGATGCTGAAAGGATTAAGAACTTGAAAGTGCAAGAAGAATTGAATTATGCAAATGAGTTCATTCTTATCCTACAAGAAAGGTTATCATCTACTCAAGGAAAGAGAAAAGAACTTTTGCAAAATCTGGATGATGAGGAGAAGAATGATCTTAAGGAAGAATGTGGTACAACCACCTGTAGAGCAGAAGAAGGCAAAGCCTAGGAGGAGACTTGTTAGAAAGACAACTATGCCTACTGCACCTCCACCACCGACAAGGAAGCCTATGCAAAAGAGGAAACCATTCACACCGGCAACCACAAGAAAAAACAAGATGGGTGATGATAATGAAACTGGTAATACCACAATGACCTGTGCTGAGCTTATTGATGAAATTACAAAAGATGTAATATTGAAAAATGTATCAAAGTATTATGAAGATTTAGAAGAGAATGAGCAAAATGAATTAGAAAGGCTATTTTGTTGTATATAGACATTTATAAGAAAGACTTAGTTGAAATTTTGAAGGAGATACCTTTATCCTTGTATAATAAACTTGAGGCTAGAAGACTTGACGCTGTCAAGAGGGATAGGGAGATTAAGGAAGTAACACTTTTGAAAATGTGTGGTGTTGTAAATAATGAGGAAATGAAAAGATGCATAGATACTGCAAATAGGATAGTTTTCAGTAGTAAACCTCGACAAATAAGCCTTATGATGTGGAGAGTAAATGTGGTGATAAATGAGACTAGTAAGGGATGGACAAAATTCTTTCAAAAAAACCTAGAGGTTTCTCACATCTCAAGAAGAATTTGCAAGGGAAACATCTTCCACCATTCTTGACAAATCAAAGGGGAAAGGTATTTTGGGTAGTTCAACTCCAAATTTTGACACAACCAATAGTAACTATAGATACTCAGACACCATCGGTAGTTAAGGAGAATGTACAGTCTATACCGACACACACCATTTTTGAGAAAGGAAATGTACAAGACACTGTAAATACCGTGGATAATATTCCACCAACAGTAACTAAAACTACACCAAGTGGCAAAGCCACCGATGCAAAAGAGGTTGATATGGAAAAGGTAAAAGCAACTGAGTCCATACCGACAGATAAAACTAATTCCCTAGAAAAGGTTTTGGCAATTGACACTTCTCAGGTTGATCAGAAATCAGTCTCTGAGTTGAGTCCAACTGAATTGATGATGATGGCTACTTAGAAATTACTAAAGGAAGGTACTATAGATAAAGGAATAATTGGTCAATGGGTCACAGTGTTGCATAGACTAATACCTGACTGCTAGATTGAAGATGGAGCAAGCCCTTCCAGCAAGCTCAAGACTCTAACGGAGCATATCTCTAATAATTTCCAATCTTTGAGGCAGATTGCAAACCGATAAGCTTTGGATAAATTCACAATAGCAGAATAGCTGTTGATCAGATTATAGAAACAACAAAGAAGAAAATTGAGGACAAACTTATTCCTATTGAGGTTTTTTTAAAACAATGTACTAATATCTACAGAGTATGTTGTAACACAAAAATTCTTACAGCGAATGTAGATAGAAGATTAAAGGAGTTATATGATAAGATGGCTAAAATTTCTCTCTTTTGATGGATTGACTACATTGACCACATTTGTTGATGGACAAATTTTATCTTTGGAGAACCAAATTTTTGCTTTTGAGAAAGAGAGATAAAATCATGCGAATAGCAAGAAATCTAAGAGGATTGGTGAGTCCTAGATTAGATTTATTGGGTGTTCATAAGAGAGAGTGCATGGACATGATAGCCAAACCCACACCAGTAGATGTTCAAGAGAAGGAAATACATGCCCACTTACTAAGGGGACTAGCATCCATTTTTGATACTTTCAAATCTGGTTGGGATACATATCTTAAGTTATTGCAAAAGGCATACCCAGAAATCTTGAAGATAATTAAGCTCTAGTGAAACTAATAGTATTAATTTATTCTTTTTTTATGAAAATCTTTCAAATTCTTTCACCGGTCTTCAGAATTAATGTCAAAGGGGGAGTATGCATATATGTGAAAAATATCAAAAATATATCACTTGGGAATAATATCAGGATATCAGATGGAGTGTATTGCTCAGGGGGAGCATATCGATAGGGAATGCATTTTTCACATGAGTGTTGCCATCAATGCCAAAGGGGGAGATTGTTGGCAATTGACACTCATTGGATTCATTTTGTTGTCATTGATGGAAACAAGATCAGATGGAAGTCATATACCAGCACTAGGAGGCATATACCAACAAATACCAGCTTTGGAGCATTAAGGCCTACATCGACACTGACATTGACATCAATACTTCATTGGAAGCTGACATCAAGGAGGATTTACTTAATAAATCATTTTGTAATTATTGTCAAGGCTGACATTGAATATCTTTTGTAAATGTATTGTAAGCTGACATAAGGCATATTATTTGTAATAGGTATATAGGTCAGTCTACTAGGTTATTTTTGAGAGACATGACATATATATGTAATGTGTGGATATAGAAGAATATAGCAGAACTGTATAAAGAAAAATGTATGTATGAAGGTCATTTTGTATGTGAATGTTATACCATGCAATGATCTATAGATAGCTTGGATAACATTCTTGGAGGAGAAGAGATATCGGTAGTAGTTCAGGGTTTATGAACCGGTATAGAGAAGAGCCAGAATTGGAACTCTATTTGGCATAGCAGATGCATTCTTGAGTTCATTTTCAGTAATTTACTTTGGCAGAAAGCTTGTAGTCAGTGAGGCTCTTTAGTGATGAGCAGTGTGCTCTAGGTAGTGTGCCTTCATGCATGTGCAGGCCCCTATTGTATGTAATATCTTTTCATATGACTAGTGAAGTGATATTGTGGGTCACAAATCCCACTGTGGTTTTTCCTCTTTGAGGTTTTCCACATATAAATTTTGTGCGTTATGGTGTTCATTTATGTGGATGGTTCATTTGCTTCTTGTTATATGTCTATTTGTTTACCGGTTTATAAGTCTATGGTATAAAAGGATAAAAACTGTTCATACCAGCAGAACACTAATTCACCACCCCCCTCTCAGTGTTCTTGGATCCCAACAGTGGGTTCTAGCCCCACTGTGGTTTTTCCCTTTTTGGGTTTCCACATAAAAATACCGGTGTTGCAGATTTGTGTATTCTTTGTTGCATGTTTATGTTCTTTTCTGTTATGCATTGCTAATCGGTGGATAAAGAATAAGTTTGAGGATTTGACTTCTGGTAGATAACTGATTCACCCCCCCTCTCAGTGATCTTTGATTCTATAATGGAAAACAAGATCCAGATGAGCATATCACTTGTTTTTTATACTGCATGCGGTATTCTTGGTGTATATACCTAAAAATGGTCTGAAGATAATTAATTAAATAAGTAATTATTTAATTAATCCCCTTTCCCAATTTAGTTGAATTCATTAGCAATTTGATTAAATTCTCCCATTCATTTACTTATTAATAAATATAAGGATATATTTCATAGGTTCATTTCAATAGTACCCTTTGATTAATTCCTTCTAATCCCCTAATTAATTAAAACTAATCAATTTATGAGTTGTTGAAAGTTAATTAGCCTTTTCCTATTATTTGAATTTTTAAATTCAAATTACCCATATGCCTACTAACTTCTAACCACCTCTTAACCATCCTCTAACCTCAGCCATTCCACCTAACCCTGGGTTTAACTAACCCTATCCTATCTTGCACATCCTAACCTCCTTATCCTAACCTCCTATGGGTTGGATATCCTCCCCTTGAGACATATGGCACTTATGCCACATGTTTCCTCCCTTGGAAACTTGCCTTGTTAGGAGCAAGGCTCCTTGAAAATTGTCACCATAGAGATGACAAGTGTCCCTCCCTCCAACCTCTTCTCCAACCTCCTCCAACTTCACCCTTGATATCTTCAGACTCAATCTTGACCGTTGAATCCTGCCACCTCACCCCTGACCTTGGAAATCCTATAAATATCTCCCATTTTGGAGCACAAAGGATCCCATCTCATATCATTTTAGGCATTGTTACTATAGGCATATCCATTCTAGCATATCATTTAAGCATTGTTATTAGAGGTGATTGCATCTTAGATCTAGCTTAATTTGATCATTTTCTAGCATAATTGTTGAATCATGTAGCTTAATCAATCTCTATTCTAGCTTAATTACATCATCATCATAGTTTAATCATGCACATAATTATCTTAATTAGCCTCTTGGATCAATCTAGCATAATCAATCTCATCTAGCTTGCATATCATATCATTTTAAATCCTCCATCTAGGTGTAGTCAAGTCGCTGGGATTGCTTATCCAAATCTGAGAGCAAATCCACACTCACATCTCTTAGGAGGCGATAGGTCACTTTGTCATGGTTTATCTTTCATTCGATTTTAATTTGCTAACCATGCTTGTAATGATCTATTGAGTTTTGTGTTGCAGTTGCAGGTACCCTACTTCACACACATTACATTTTAGCACCCACCGTGGGGCCTAGCCCCTTTGATCTTTAACACACTTTCTTGTAGGAAATCTCATTGATAGGTTGATTATCTCTCTTGGGTTCCAGATTTGTGTTCTTGGTCTCTTTTGTAGCATTCCGACACCTCAAATGGTATTTTTGGGAGATTTCTCAACTCTATTTTTTATGTTTTTCTGTACTTTAGTGCTTTTAGACTGTACTTTAGTGTTCTTGGTCTGTCTTGCAGTGCTTTTGGTTTGTTTTGTAGCACTTTTGGTTTGTTTTGTAATGCTTTTGGTCAATTCTGTAGCGCTTCTGGTCAATTCTGCAACATTTTCGGTCAATTCGACAACGTTTCTGGTGTTCATAATAATGTTTTAGTTAATTGGACAGCGTTCTTGGAACATTTGATAGCGTTCTTGGTCAATTTGATAGAATTTTTAAAATTTCATTGATTTTTCTTATGTGGTATTCTGCATTTCTCATTTTTTCTTCTGGATTGTCATTTTCCCAAACCTAATTTGTAGATTATTGGTTTTGTAGGTACTTATTTCGCTATGAAAGACCAGAGTCATAAACAATTTTGCCATTAGAGATTACAATATAAACTACTAACTTTGTTTGTAGTCGCGAGATTTTGCACTTATTTTTTATAAATTAGACACACAAACTAATTACAATGGAAATGAAGAAACATGTCTTATGTGTTTTTGATGATAGGTGAGTATGCTCTCACCTTTCTTAGGTGATCAGAAAGATAGACTCATCTTTTCTTTTCAATAGTGTATATCTTTAGCGGGCCTGCCCTCCTGAGGAGCCTATAAGGCCAAAGCCATTAAGGCCGGTTAGAGGGGAACGACCCAAGTGGGAATGAATAACGCGAAGTACTCCAACCCACTATAAAATAAATGTGATTTGATGAAAATCAATTCAATGACAGTGCTCGGGAATAGCTCTCCTCTGTACCTTTAGGTATATCAAACCTTGGTTTTCAAGGCTGGGAGACCTCTTAATTGAGTTTATAGCCCGACGCGCCGAACGGATCCCTTACTACTTCCAATTAAAATTAGAAGCTACCCAGTTTACCTCTGAACATTATTAAATTCTTAGTGCATGGAGGGGGAAGAATATCTCCTTAAGACACTCACCATATGCCCCTCTTGAGTGTATGTGTGAACTCCCCTTTTGAGACCTTATTGCTAGGCTCATAATGGGACTCCAATAGCTCTCGCAAAGGCAAAAACATGAGTGCCCTTTAGGGGGTGACAAGGCTATGTGAGCTGAAAGGGTACCAAGTGTGGGCTAAGAACTAATAATGAAGCCAATCTCCTTAGGATAAACTGAATGATGTGTTTTCAATTGTTCAAAACCTGTGAAAACTCAGGCTTTCTTTAAAGCTTCTTGAACATGCACTTTATGTGTCCTTTGGGACAAAAATACAATCTGAATTCTGTGTTTGTAAGTTAGGTCAAGATATCATCCATTTAAATACAACAAAAATTGCAAACTCAAACTTCAAATTATCAAATTTACAAGTTTCACAACAGATTAGCTCTTTCAGTCCAAACAGTCGCTTGCACGATCCAAACAATAGCTCTCACGGTCCAAACATTAGCTCTCACGGTCCAAACAGTCACTCACACAGTCTAAATAGTATCTCTCACGATCCAAACAATAGCTCTCACAGTCCAAATAGTCGCTCCCATGGTCCAAACAATAGCTCTCACGGTCCAAACAGTCACTCTCATGGTCCAAATAGTTGTTCTCATGGTCCAAACAACTGCTCTCATGGTCCAAATAGTATCTCTCACGATCCAAACAATCGCTCTCATGGTCCAAACAATAGCTCTCATAGTCCAAACAATCTCTCTCACCATCCAAATAGTCGCTCTCATGGTCCAAACAGTAGCTGTCATGCCCAAAATTTAGGGCAAAAAATGGAACAATTTAAAAAAAAAAAAACATACTAATTGATTAACAAGTTCACTCACACAACAAGCGTTATTGAAACTTCCATAATTATACTCGAGCTAATTCTGAAAAGAACCAAGCATTGAAATTTTGTTTAATTTTATTTGTGGAAAGCTATCTGGTTTAATTTTATCTCTACGAGATACCTAGTCATTAGGTTTATTAAATCCATCACGTTAAAGAAAATAGGAGAGGAAATTTAATTCAATTCCCAATAAGACACATAGCCTAAACATCCAATTTAAAATTTAAATACTCTAATTAAATTACCCGAGACAAAATTAAGTATTTTTACATTAAATACATTTAAAATTATAAAGGCTAGGCTTACTTCTTATAATTTATATATTTCACTTCCCTTTTTACTTCCTATGAGTAATCCTACGAAGGTATTTAAATGTTTAAAACTCTATAAAAAAAACATTTAAATATTTAAAACTTTATTAAAAACTTACTCCAATTTATAACCAGAATATATATATATATATATATAATTTTACATTATTTTTAATCCATTTAGAATTATCTCCCCAAGATAATAGTTAATCTGCTTCCCAACCCTAATTAGGGTTTTATATATATATATTTTACACATATTAATAACTCTGAAAACTATCATAATATTTTATTTCATTTACCCTAGCCCTACCTGGGCTAGGCTTTAATCCATTTTTTTGTTTATCACTGAGTATTTTTTTTACAGGGCCGAAACCCCAAGGCGGCGGCCATTTTTGTTGCAGGTTCGAAGAAGGCGACAGGGAGGGCTGAGGCGCCACAGTGTGGGCGCACAGTGGATGCCGCGACACCACTATATGTCCACACAGTGGGTGCCGCTAGCGGCTCACACCACTATGTGGCCACACAGTGGCGGCCGCGGCCGTCCACTGTGTGTTCACACAGTGGGCGCCGCGCGGCCCTCACTGTGCGTACACACAGTGGGGTCCGCGTGGAACCCAAATTTCCCCTTCTTTTTTTTTAATTTATCTTTTTTAAAAATATATTTTATATAAATATATATTTATATTTATATAAATTTATAATCATAAAGTTATAAGGGTGAAAATATACCAATATATATATATTATAAATAAGATTTACATGCAAAAATTTTATACTAAAATAACAAAGGAAAAGCATTATGTTAATTCAAATATATATATATATATATATATATATATATATATATATATATATATATATATATATATATATATATATATATATATATATATATATATATATATATATATATATATATAGGCCTTTTTTTTGTTTACTTGGTTTTAATTGCTGATAAAAGAATGAAGCAAAATCTATTGATAAGCTTTTTAATCAACACTAATTAGAAATACAATTTAGAAATATATTTTAGGAAATACAATACACTTCTCTAGAATAAATAGATTCAGTGATTTTTCCTCTAATAAAATAATTACTTAAAACCCCTTTTTTTTTTAAATACTTAGGATCTTTCAGCAAAAATAAACTCCTATTTTTCATCAAGTAGAATATAGATAAAATTTAATTGGAAACTATTTTTTTTTCATAATACAAAAGAAGCTTTTGCATGCAACTCAAAGTGGCTTTTCTGTTTCTAAAAAAAATCAGAAGTAGAAATAAAACAAGCTTTTACAACTCTAAGATATTCTGCATATTTACAGGATGTTTCTTTGCTTAGCTACAACAATAAAACTCAAGTCTATTTTCAAGAATTACAACTTGCTTCTCTTTTCTATGAATGAGGCATACTTCTATAACAAATTTAAACAAATATTTGCAACTGGATTTAAGTATCTTCAACAATAATCTTCTGTGTCTTTTCATGGTTCCTATTCTCTTTCTCCTGACTTTCCTGCATAATAGAAAACACAAATATGACCACAGAGTGCTCACCTCCCAGCCTAGGCTAACTGGTAGCCACCCCCGAGCTCGGAGAACCAATTCCTAGACGGGTAACAAACAGGCAAACACATAGAAGGCAAATACATACAGATTTTCAAACACACTCCCAACTTGGCTTCACAGCACCACACTTTGGTGATGATCTTTTCAAAGGGTGGTAGTGGACCAATACCCTGAGGAGAACTGCAAGTATGAAATAAACAAGAAGCCACCTCATGGCACAATAATTATATCAAGAATCTCAACCCCTTATTCCTTATGCCCCCCAAAGGCATTCTAGCCTTATATCCCTCCTTATGACCCCCATTGCACAAACAGGCCATGCAGCAAGGGTCACACAAAGATCCCTTGTGATCGCTCTCAAAAGAGAGTCTCTCACTCGAGGGTTGTCACTGCTACCACCCACAAGATCCTCTTCTCTCCCAAGAGTAAGAGGTCTTGAGGAAACTCCCAAAACACAACACAAATCATAATGCAAAAATACCAAAAGATTTTTCAACAAAAACATTCAAGAACATAGATTTCTTACACCAACAAACTTCCAGACATAAGCAAGAAGAAAACATTATAATGAATAACTGAAACCAACCTTAATCTGCCCAAAGGTATTATGATATTTGATAAAGAGCTGCCCAATCCACGAATCTTTTTTCTTCTACCCTTAATCAATTTTTCTATTCCATAACATTATTTTCTTTTCAAAATTTCTCTTGTCTCCAAAAATGGAGAGTGGGTGATTACCCTCAAAATTTCAAAATCTTGCTTAAGAAGCTCACTCTCTGAGTTCTCACAAGTTTCTAAAAACCAAAAGGGAAAGAAAACAAAAATGCAAAAAGACTCCCATTCGAATAAGAAAAATCTAAATTAGATTTAACTTCTAAATTTTCAATTTTCGCACAACTCAAAAAAGCCAATTTTTAAAGCATTAAAAAGATCATTATAAAGTAGAAACTTGCCTAAAATTACCCCTAACCCCTAGGTATACCTTATGGGCTTTAGGAAACCCTATTAAACTACCCCTAGGTGTTCATTTAACCCATTTTAAACCCCTCTGAAGTTTATTTTCGGGTCAAACATAAGTTGACCACCCCAAATATTATATTCCCAAAGTATTTATGACATTATTTTATTTAAGAAGAACTATAATTAAACACTTTCCCACCAAGAGACAAAATAAAACATTTAAATTTAAATCCACACGTGTCAAGTGACACAAATAAAACACTTTTACAAAAATAAAACATGAAATTGTCTCTTGTGGTTTTTACACAATAAATTTAAATAACACTTAACACTCATGCAGCATATACTGTTACGAATAAAATACAACACAAACGGGGTGTTGTCTCTCCAAATAGACAAACCTTGGCTTACAAACATACATAAGTCTAGGTTTGATTCTCCGTAATTTTCCATGGTCACATGGTAAATTTCCTGCGCATCTCAATTTACACATTAGTACTTCCAAATATCCATATATAATATAATTCAATAATATAACAATACACATCATTACTTGCATACAATTTTTATCTGCACAGATTGAATACATCTTTTATCAAGCAAATTCACATAAGCAGTTTCATCCCAATTCACATAAACTAAACATACATCATAGTTCTATATTCAGAGTAAAGTCTTGCAAATTCAATAACGACATCTATCATTGCAATATCATCCTATCTAACAATCATGTAGTGTTCTATCTCATAAAGCATATAAGTAAATCACCAAATCATAGCAATGTTATCCAAATCCTGAAATCATATAAGTTCTAAGTCTCAAAAAGCATCAAAATAAAGTATCCATCATAGTCTAAATATAAAATCCACTGAATGTCAGACTGAGTCGAGGTGAGGCCTCACATCCTCCCCCTCTAGGCATGAACTTCCTCCTGGAGTTCATCAAAGAGGTGGGGGTACTCTGATCTCATACGTGCTGCGTCCTCCCATGAAGCTGTAACCTCATCATAACAATCCCACTGGACCCTAACCTGGTCTAGCTCTCGACCTCGAAGGGCCAATGTCTGGCGTGCCAAAATGCGAATGGGCTCCAAAGCTAGCTGCCCGTTCGACTCCACCTTTAAGGCATCCCAATCTAAAATGTGAGACTCATCATAGATATACTTTCTCAAAACTGGAACATGAAACACATCGTGGATGCATGATAAGCTAGGTGGCAAAGCTAAACGGTAGGCAACTGGGCCTATCCTCTCCAGAATCTCAAAAGGTCCTACAAAGCGAGGTGCGAGCTTAGAACCCTTTCCATAACAGATTGGAGATGCTGCCTAATCAAATCCACTTGTTGTTCCATATCCCGAACTAACTCAGGACCAATAGCAACTCTATCCTCTATGCGATCCCAACTCAAGGGCATCCTGCAAGGCCTGCCGTATAATGCCTGATAGGGTGGCATCCCCAAAGAAGTGTGATGCCCATTGTTATAGGCAAACTCCACTAAGGGAAGATACTCCTCCCACCAGGTCTGATGATCCATGACGTACATATGAAGCATATCCTCTAACACCTGATTGACCCTCTCTGTCTGACCATCTGTCTTCGGGTGATAGGCTGTACTGAAATTGAGCTTAGTACCCATAGCTGCCTGTAATGACTTCCAAAAGGAAGAAGTGAAAAGAGAATCCCTGTCAGAAATAATCTTGTGGGGTACGCCATGTAGTCTAACAGTGTCTCGTAAGAACACCTGTGCTACTGCTGGAGCTGTGAATGTAGTACGAACTGGTGAAAAGTGAGCTACTTTGGTCAACTTGTCAACTGTCACCAAGATAGCATCATGGCAACGAGAAGACATAGGGAGACCAATGATGAAATCCATGGATATAGTATCCCACTTCCACTCTGGTATAGCATGAGACTGAAGCAACCCACCTGGATGGTGGTGCTCCGCCTTTACCCTCTGACACTCGAGACATCGAGCTACTATCTTAGCAATGAGCTGCCGCATTCCCGGCCAATGATACAACTGCCTCAAGTTAGCATGCAACTTCTTAAACCCAGGATGCGCTACATAAGGAGCTCTATGAGCTTCCGTGACAATGAACTCTCGCAACCCTCCGGAGGAAGGTACATAAATGCACCCTCTGTGGCGTAACAGTCCATCGGACTCCAAAGAATAATCCACATATTTCCCTTCTAGAGTAACTTGCGAACGTACTACCTGACAAACCTCTGCATACCATTCATCCTCTGACAAGTGCCGAAGTATATGGTCTCTCAAGTTTGTGCCCATGGATATGGTGTAAACCTCATGACGTCTCCTACTCAAGGCATCTGCAACTACATTTTCCTTTCCTTTGATGTAGTGAACATCAAAATCATATTCGCACAAGAACTCCATCCATCTCCTTTGACGTGCATTAAGGTTCGGCTGAGTAAAGATGTACTGAAGACTCTGATGATCTGAATGCAGCTCGAAGTGATGTCCTAAAAGGAAGTGTCTCCACCTCACAAGTGCATGCACTACTGCTGCGAGCTCAAGGTCGTGAGTGGGATAATTAAGTTCATGAGTCTTAAGTTTCCTAGACTCGAAAGTTATGGCCCTACCATCCTGCATAAGAACTGCCCCTAAACCCTCTAGGGAAGCATCTGTACAAACCATGAAGTCAGCTGAAGGATCTGGTACAACAAGGATAGGAGCACTAGTAAGTGCCTTCTTGAGTTCCTGAAAATCCTTCTCGCACTTCTCTGTCCACTCAAATTTCTTCCCTTTATGCTGAAGAGAAGTAATAGGGTGTGCGACTTTGGAGAAACCCTCGACAAAACGTCGGTAATACCCTGCTAAACCCATGAAACTCCTGACCTCTGTCACACTGGTAGGCACTGGCCAATCCATAATAGCCCTAATCTTTGATGGGGCAACTGAAATCCCATCACCGGAAATAACGTGCCCAAGGTACTTGACCTCAGACTGAAAGAAAGCACACTTCGATAGGCTGCCAAACAACTGGTTATCCCACAAACACTACAATACCTATTTTAGGTGCTCCTCATGCTCCTTCTCATTTCAAGAATATATCAGTATATCATCGAGGAACACAATAACAAAACGGTCCAGAAAGGTACGGAACACCCCATTCATGAGGCTCATAAAAACTGCTGGGGCATTCGTAAGTCCGAAGGGGACTACGGTAAACTCATAGTGACCATATCTAGTGCGAAATGCGGACTTGTGGATATCACTTTCCACTATTCTCAACTGATGGTATCCTGACTTCAAATCTATTTTGGAAAAGACTTTGGCACCCTGAAGCTGGTCAAATAAATCATCAATTCTGGGCAAAGGATATCGGTTCTTGATGGTTACTTTATTTAGCTACCGATAATCCATACACAAACGGAGAGATCCATCCTTCTTCTTAATGAAGATGACTGGTGCACCCCACGGGGATACGCTAGGATGGATATGACCCTTCTCAAGAAGTTCCTCGAGTTGAATTTTAAGTTCATTTAGCTCATTTGTGGTCATTCTATAAGGTGCTCTGGAAACTGGCTCGGCTCCTGGTACTAGGGCTATATGAAAATCAATCTCTCTGCGGGGAGGCATTCCTGGTAACTCTGAAGGAAATACATCTGAATATCCCTTAAGGATAGGATGGTCATCGAGCGATGTTTCTTTTTCCTCCTCTTCCCCTTTGTCATTGATAGTGATAGCAAAAACCTGACATCCCTTCTACATGCTCCGCTTAAGCTGCATTGCAGAGATCATACGAAGAGACACGGGCCTCTGAATCCCGGTGATAACTATGGGCGAACCATGATCATCCTCACACTCGATCTTTTTCAGGCAGCAATCCATCTTGGCTCTGTGGGCATAAAGCCAATCCATGCCAAGTACGATTCTGTAAGATCCAAGTGGAGTCACTCTAAGGTCTACTAAAGTGGTGGTCTTGCCAATCTGCAGCTGACATGCCCTAACCTCTGATTCCACTGACACTCTAGCCCCTGAAGTTAATTCCACTTCCCAACTAACACCTTGTCTAGTTGCCACTAGCTCGCAACGCTCCACAACCAATGGAGATATAAAGGAGTCAGTAGCTCCTGAATCAAACAAAATAGATACATTGTTACCTTTGATTATACCTGTAGATTCGATAACCGTGGCCTGATGCTCAGCCTGGCGGTTGTCAACCGCTGCGAATACTCTATGGGACCTGCCCATATCACCAACTGTTAGCTTTGAAGTGACCATCCGCTGACTCCCTACTACCTGTCCCTGAGGGCAATCCCTTGCCATATGCCCCATGGCTCCACACGTAAAGCAAGCACCCCGTGCCTGGAACTGGGCACCCTGAGGCCTAGAGAATGCTTGACCTCCTGTCCTACTGGATCTGCTGTACCCACCCCTGGAGGACTGTTGAGTCCCCATCGGCTATGTGTACTGCCCCTGTGCTCTCTGATCACGTTTTTGTCCCTGAGTCTACCACTGTTTGGGCTTGGAGCCCTGCTGATACTGTGGAGGCTTCTGCCTCTGGTTCTGTGGTGTCTGTTGTGGAGGAGGGGGTTTGGAGAACCCCTGAGAATTTTGGTTGTTTCCTTTCCAATGTGGTTTTTGGAGTCCATAAGTTTGAGGTACAAGATTTCAGTTCTGAAACCGATCCCTATTGTCCTATGGTCTAACCTAAATTTCCTCGGCAATCAGTGCCTTTTCTAGAGCAACCCGAAGGCTCTCTAGGGCGGACATCCTAACAAGCCCGGCTATACCGGCATTTAATCCCCTGATGAAGCGGTTTACAAGAAGTTTCTCATCCTTAAGATAATCTACACATGGCAACAACTCAAAGAGTTTACTCCCATACTGGGTTACTAACAAGCCTTTTTGTTGGAGATCATGAAATTCGTCTATACGACGCTGCCTGAAGTGTTCTGATAGGTACCTCTCATGGAACCTTTCTGTGACTATCTCCCAAGTGAGTGTATCAGGAACTAATCCACATTTGTACTCTTCCTATCTCCACCAGGTGGAGGCTGTCCCTCTCAGAAGATTAACTGCAACATGTGCTTTCAAGTTGCTCTCATAAGAACGCAATGCAAAGCACCTCTCAAGACTCAAAAGCCATGCCTCAGCCTCTACTCCATCTGTAGACCCTCCGAAGGATGGTGGTTGGAGGTGCATGACCTCCCTGATGAGATCCCCTGGATCTCGACGAGCTCTCTCAAAATAAACTGGTTCCACCGCTGGAGGTGGTCCTGGCATATGCACAGACTCTGGCTCATTACCACCTTGACTCTCTACAGGAATCGGAGTTGGGCTCCTGCTTCATTCTCTATCAAGAGATCTATGACTCCCAGAGTCATGACTCCTAACCTGAGGGTTCTTTGCTGGGATCCTTTCCTGAACAATGCCAATAAGATTCTGAATGGCTGCTAAGAGGTCTTGGTTAGGTTCATTTGGCTGTTCGGGAGGTGCTTCTGGGTTCTCCTCTGGAACCGATGCCTCCCTCTCTACCTCATCGCGTGCTATGCGCACACGTCTAGGACCCCGTCCTCGCTTGCGAGCTTGTCGCGTCGTCGGAGGCATCCTAAGAGGAAATAAGGCAAAACAATTAATTTATTTCTTTTAGAATTAAATTCAATTAAATTCAATAATCAATTTAACAAAATAATTTTAAATATTCTAAGGCGAAATGTAAGTGAGTAAGGTTCCTAGTGTGGAAACCTGGCTCTGATACCAAAATGTCATGCCCAAAATTTAGGGCAAAAAATGGAACAATTTTAAAAAAAAAAAACATACTAATTGATTAACAAGTTCACTCACACGATAAGCATTATTGAAACTTCCATAATTATACTCGAGCTAATTCTGAAAAGAACCAAGCATCGAAATTTTGTTGAATTTTAATTTGCGGAAAGCTATCTGGTTTAATTTTATCTCTACGAGATACCTAGTCATTAGGTTTATTAAATCCATCACGTTAAAGAAAATAGGAGAGGAAATTTAATTCAATTCCCAATAAGACACATAGCCTAAACATCCAATTTAAAATTTAAATACTCTAATTAAATTACCCGGGACAAAATTAAGTATTTATTACATTAAATACATTTAAAATTATAAAGGCTAGGCTTACTTCTTATAATTTATATATTTCACTTCCCTTTTTACTTCCTATGAGTAATCCTACGGAGGTATTTAAATGTTTAAAACTCTATAAAAAAAACATTTAAATATTTAAAACTTTATTAAAAACTTACTCCAATTTATAACCAGAATATATATATTTATATTTAAATATATAAATATATATATATATATATATATATATATAATTTTACATTATTTTTAATCCATTTAGAATTATCTCCCCAAGATAATAGTTAATCTGCTTCCCAACCCTAATTAGAGTTTTATATTTTTTTTTTTACACATATTAATAACTCTGAAAACTATCATAATATTTTATTTCATTTACCCTAGCCCTACCCGAGCTAGGGTTTAATCCATTTTTTTGTTTATCACTGAGTATTTTTTTTACAGGGCCGAAACCCCAAGGCGGCGGCCATTTTTGTTGTAGGTTCGAAGAAGACGACGGGGAGGGCCGAGGCGCCACTGTGTGGGCGCAGAGTGGGCGCCGTGGCACCACTGTGTGTCCACACAGTGGGCGCCGCTAGCGGCTCACACCACTATGTGGCCACATAGTGGCGGCCGCGGCTGTCCACTGTGTGTCCACACAGTGGGAGCCGAGCGGCCCGCACTGTGTGTCCACACAGTGGGCGCCGTGCGGCCCTCACTATGCGTACACACAGTGGGGTCCACGTGAAACCCAAATTTCCCCTTCTTTTTTTTTAATTTATTTTTTTTTTAAATATATTTTATATAAATATATATATATATATTTATTTATATATATATATATTTATATTTATATAAATTTATAATCATAAAGTTATAAGGGTGAAAATATACCAATATATATATATATATTTTAAATAAGATTTACATGCAAAAATTTTATACAAAAATAACAAAGGAAAAGCATTATGTTAATTCAAATATATATATATATATATATATATAGAATTAGGCCCTTTTTTTGTTTACTTGGTTTTAATTGCTGATAAAAGAATGAAGCAAAATCTATTGATAAACTTTTTAATCAACACTAATTAGAAATACAATTTAGAAATACATTTTAGGAAATACAATATATTTCTCTAGAATAAATAGATTCAGTGATTTTTCCTCTAATAAAATAATTACTTAAAACCCCTTTTTTTTTTAAATACTTAGGATCTTTCAGCAAAAATAAACTCCTATTTTTCATCAAGTAGAATATAGATAAAATTTAATTGGAAACTATTTTTTTTTCATAATACAAAAGAAGCTTTTGCATGCAACTCAAAGTGGCTTTTCTGTTTCTAAAAAAAATCAGAAGTAGAAATAAAACAAGCTTTTACAACTCTAAGATATTCTGCATATTTACAGGATGTTTCTTTGCTTAGCTACAACAATAAAACTCAAGTCTATTTTCAAGAATTACAACTTGCTTCTCTTTTCTATGAATGAGGCATACTTCTATAACAAATTTAAACAAATATTTGCAACTGGATTTAAGTATCTTCAACAATAATCTTCTGTGTCTTTTCATGGTTCCTATTCTCTTTCTCCTGACTTTCCTGCATAATAGAAAACACAAATATGACCACGGAGTGGTCACCTCCCAGCCTAGGCTAACTGGTAGCCACCCCTTGAGCTCGGAGAACCAATTCCTAGACAGGTAACAAACAGGCAAACACATAGAAGGCAAATACATACAGATTTTCAAACACACTCCCAACTTGGCTTCACAGCACCACACTTTGGTGATGATCTTTTCAAAGGGTGGTAGTGGACCAATACCCTGAGGAGAACTGCAAGTATGAAATAAACAAGAAGCCACCTCATGGCATAATAATTATATCAAGAATCTCAACCCCTTATTCCTTATGCCCCCCAAAGGCATTCTAGCCTTATATCCCTCCTTATGACCCCCATTGCACAAACAGGCCATGCAGCAAGGGTCACACAAAGATCCTTTGTGATCGCTCTCAAAAGAGAGTCTCTCACTCGAGGGTTGTCACTGCTACCACCCACAAGATCCTCTTCTCTCCCAAGAGTAAGAGGTCTTGAGGAAACTCCCAAAACACAACACAAATCATAATGCAAAAATACCAAAAGATTTTTCAACAAAAACATTCAAGAACACAGATTTCTTACACCAACAAACTTCCAGACATAAGCAAGAAGAAGACATTATAATGAATAACTGAAACCAACCTTAATCTGCCCAAAGGTATTATGATATTTGATGAAGAGCTGCCCAATCCACGAATCTTTTTCCTTCTACCTTTAATCAATTTTTCTATTCCATAACATTATTTTCTTTTCAAAATTTCTCTTGTCTCCAAAAATGGAGAGTGGGTGATTACCCTCAAAATCTCGCTTAAGAAGCTCACTCTCTAAGTTCTCACAAGTTTCTAAAAACCAAAAGAGAAAGAAAACAAAAATGCAAAAAGACTTCCATTCGAATAAGAAAAATCTAAATTAGATTTAACTTCTAAATTTTCAATTTTCGCACAACTCAAAAAAGCCAATTTTTAAAGCATTAAAAAGATCATTATAAAGTAGAAACTTGCCTAAAATTACCCCTAACCCCTAGGTATACCTTATGGGCTTTAGGAAACCCTATTAAACTACCCCTAGGTGTTCATTTAACCCATTTTAAACCCCTCTGAAGTTTATTTTCGGGTCAAACATAAGTTGACCACCCCAAATATTATATTCCCAAAGTATTTATGACAACACATTATTTTATTTAAGAAGAACTATAATTAAACACTTTCCCACCAAGAGACAAAATAAAACATTTAAATTTAAATCCACACATGTGTCAAGTGACACAAATAAAACACTTTTACAAAAATAAAACATGAAATTGTCTCTTGTGGTTTTTACACAATAAATTTAAATAACACTTAACACTCATGCAACATATACTGTTACGAATAAAATACAACACAAACGGGGTGTTGTCTCTCCAAATAGACAAACCCTGGCTTACGAACATACATAAGTCTAGGTTTGATTCTTCGTAATTTTCCATGGTCACATGGTAAATTTCCTGCGCATCTCAATTTACACATTAGTACTTCCAAATATCCATATATAATATAATTCAATAATATAACAATACACATCATTACTTGCATACAATTTTCATCTGCACAGATTGAATACATCTTTTATCAAGCAAATTCACATAAGCAATTTCATCCCAATTCACATAAACTAAACATACATCATAGTTCTATATTCAGAGTAAAGTCCTGCAAATTCAATAATGACATCTATCATTGCAATATCATCCTATCTAACAATCATGTAGTGTTCTATCTCATAAAGCATATAAGTAAATCACCAAATCATAGCAATGTTATCCAAATCCTAAAATCATATAAGTTCTAAGTCTCAAAAAGCATCAAAATAAAGTATCCATCATAGTCTAAATATAAAATCCACTGAATGTCAGACTGAGTCGAGGTGAGGCCTCACACAAATCTACAAATACTTGAATTATCTTTTCATGTCATATCACTCTATCATACCTACATTGATAGTTGGTCACTTATCAAAACACCTTCTAGACAATTGGATACTTGCACAATATTCAACACATGTGTATGCCCCTTTCAACTAGAGCACAGAGATGAAAGATTGAAGAAACATAAATAGAAACATTCGAAATAGTTGAAGATCATAGAAACATGGAATACCAAAGAAAAATACAAGAAGAAGACATAACGGGTCAACATATTAGAGAAATCAAACAAGTCCAAAATCAAAAGCCAACTATGTCAAAAACTCACAAGGATTCAAATGCATCTCCAAAGAAAGGTGGCTCTTTTATGCAACTCTTAAAGAGATCCCTAAAGGATTTTGCTGAGGAAGATCAAAATCGTGCACCTATGTCTAGCAATGGCTCATCCCCCCATAAGAAAATTGACTCTCCAAAGTTGTCTATTCCTACACCTCTTAAAAACTTGCAAGAACCTTCCATAGCATCCTCACCAAACAATAAACCCAAGGATGAAGTTCCCCAAGGGATATCCATAATGGCCATCAAACCTATTTTAGAGGATCTTATTCAAAGCCCATCTCCTTCACATCTAAGCATTGATTCCTTGCAACATCCCCATGACACTCCCTTGCAAATTGAATTCCTCATTCATAGAACGCCCGTTAAACGTGTCCTAATAGATGGGGGAGCTGACTTTAAACATTTGCTCATTGAGTCTTGTTCATACTCTAGGTTATTCTTAAGATGCAGTTGATCCCCAGAAAAAGATCACATTCGAAGAATATGATGAAGAAGAGCATTCCTCTAAAGGAATTGTGATATTACCCATCAGAGTGGGACCTTTGCAGAAAGACACAACATGCCAAGTCCTGGACTTAGATTTATCATACAACATACTCTTGGGAAGACCATGGATACATGACATATAAGCTATTCCATCAACATATCATCAGTGCCTGAAGTTTCCATACAATGGGTAGGAAATCATGATCTCAACAGACTCAAATCCATTACAGTGATGTAGTAATCTGAAACCGGCTCGAGAGGTTATTGTTCCACATAACAAAGAGAGATCATCTTCAAGCACACAATCCAAAGAAAAATCATTTGCCTCAATTTTGTCAAGTATGGAAAAATAAATGCAGCTAAGAGATTGAGGGAAAAGAGAATACTCACTATCTCAGTTACCACTTTCTCCTAAATCCTATGGAAAACCATCAAACTCTCAACAACAACCAATTGTGAAACATCTTCCAATAGTTGATGGAGCATTTGTTAGTGCTGGTACCTTATCATAGGAAACAAAAGACAAAGATTTTCTACAATGACTATACAATGATGAAGAAGTCCAACAAAAGATCAATAATGTCAGAATACCTATAGAAAAATATGAAAACGGATTTAACATTCTTCAAAAAATGGGATACACTAGAATGGATCTTGTAGGAAAAAGAAAAGAAGGTATCTCAGAACCTATACAACCTCATACTCAATAGGCTACAAACAAATCAGGCTTATTGTATGGACGAGTTACTCTACAAGAGGACACATCTTCTAAGCAACAAAAGGATGAACATGATAACAGACAAGAGCAACTTGCAATTGAAAGGGAAGAAGAAGATGTAGGTGTCGATGTAGTTCATGGATATGCAGGACAAACATTAGGAACTAGCCCACTTGAATTAGAATCACATCCAGTTGACTTGAACTTAATCAAGGACGATCAAAAGCTACTTGCAAGAGGTCATTCTGACGAGAGTATCATTCTGGACTTTGAAATACATATTGAAAGCTCTGAAATCTCTATCATGACCCCTAATATCTTTGAAACAATTCAGCCTGAGGACTCCTTACCTCTAATCCATCCTAAACTTATGGACTGGAAAAATGAAAGACATACCACCATCGATACCTTTCCTAATGACTGAGAAGGGGGGGGGTGAATCACTTGTCAATAAATTTCAACCGAAATATAACTTAATCAGACTTGATACTTAATAACGGTAAACCAAACTTAATGTCGGTTGATAGATTAGTAGTTAATATTAATACCAGTGAAACTTAATGCATAGAACAGAAAGAGATACAACATCCACAACACATAACACAAAGATTTGTACATGGAAATCCTGTAAGGGGAAAAACTACGGTGGGAAACCTTACCCACAATCAGAAGATACTACTGTAGATAGTATGTGTATATGAATGGGGTCTACACATTTAGAGATGCCAACTGTCTAGAGCTCACTGCTCAATCACAAAATAGGAGTCACATTGACTACAATTGGATGGTTAAATCCAATGATAATGTACTGCTCAAAGTAGCATCTTCAATGCTGGATTCAGTACCGGTTAAGCTTTGATAATCACCTTCAAACCTCCCTTGAACCTTCTCTATGGTCTACTCATATGATCTTCAATATTCGCACATACCATGTTACAATACCATAACCATATACCGTCACATTCCTATTACGTTATCTCACAAATGAGATCTTACATATATACCAAAACCTAAGACTAAATGTGTAGGTTGGCTAACTAAGAATATTACAATTAAATAAATTACAAATAAGTCAAGATGCGATGCATCATGTTGGCTCAATACAATTACAACAATATCCAATTAATTAAATCATCTCCATAACATGCCATGCTGATCTGGAATAGATAATGCATGCCGGTCCATAAACTAGACCAATTTGTCGGTAACAACAAATATGTCAACCTGATTAGACCAATAACATAAATACCAAAACCAAGTGTCCAAAACATGTCTTCAAAATAACCAAGTGATCTCCAGATGATAACAAGTCATCCTCATTGTCGGTGAACAATATAACCTCCCGGTGAACAATATATCGGTGACTGTGCATAAGTCAGTGAACTTGCCGGTGAACATAATGTGTCGGTTCAACATAACCAAAGATCTCTAGATGATGAGTGTTGATATCAATGACAAAACAAATTCAACACATCCATAATACCAACAATCTCCCCCTTTGGCATTGATGGCAACACAAGATGGAAAACCATCTAAGTGCTAAAACAAAATGTCAAAAACCAAAAACCAACAATCTCCATAATAGATCAAAAATAAATGCAGAGAGTATACGTCTCTCCCCAAAGGATAATGTTTTTCCATAGATAGCTCTCCCCCTTTGACATCAAATGCCAAAGCAATACAAATACTAGAACATACAACCAATTACAATAACTAATTGTTATAACCAACTACTCCTCTTGAGAAGAAGCTCTCCTCCATCAAAGTCGGAAAAAGTTTCTCTGTTAATTTTGTCGGTTTGATGCCAATAATCAACTATCTAAGTCTCTACCGATGAGGGTATTACCCCAATCTTCTCTTTGAGATATTCAAAAGTTTCCTTAGGCAAAGTCCTAGTAAAGATATCTGCAATCTGTTCTTTAGTATTCACATAAACCAATCTCACTTATTTTGCTTCAACATTCTCTTTCAAAAAATTATATTTGATAGAAACATGTTTAGTCTTAGAGTGAAATACCAGATTCTTAGATATATCAATTGCTATTGAATTATCACAATAAATGATTATAGGTTCTTTGCATTTTACCTTTATGTCCTTCAACATTTTCTTAATCCATAATACTTGAGTATAATTAGTTGCTGCTGCAACATATCTGATTCTATTGTTGATAATGATGTAAAACTCTGTTTCTTGCTCAACCATGAAATCAATCTGCTACCAAGAAAGAATGCCCCACCGATGGTGCTCTTTTTGTCATCTACATCTCCTGCCTAATTTGCATTGGTGTATGCACATAAATCAAAATTTTCATCTTTAGGATAACATAAACCAAGATTTGTTGTGCCTTGTAGATACCAGAAAATCCTTTTCACTGCTGATTCATGATTTTCTCTAGGATTACTCAGAAATATTGAAACAATACATACTACATTCATTATATCAGGTCTTGTTTTTGTCAAATATAGTAAACCTCCAATCATAGATTTATATCTTGTCAGATTAACATGAGTTGAATCATCCTTCAATGTCATTTTGTCAATTGTAGTCATAGGAGTACTTATCGGTTTAGAGTTTTCCATACCAAATTTCATCAATAGTTCCTTCAAGTATTTTGTTTGACATATGAATATACCTTTATCAGTTTGTGAAATCTGTAATCCTAAAAAGAATTTTATCTCCCCAATCATAGACATTTGAAATTATTCCTGCATCTTATGAGCAAAGTCTTTACATAATCCATCTTCTCCTCCAAAAATGATATCATCAACAAAAAATTCAATAACCAAGATGTCTTCATTAGTCACTTTGAAATATAAGTTGCCGTCAGCATTACCTTTAGTGTAACCAAGATTCAAAAGATATTTGTCCAATCTAGCATACCAAGCTCTAGGAGCTTGCTTCAATCCATATAAAGTTTTCCTTATACTGCAAACCATATCTTTATCTTTTGTCAAAGAAAATACATCAGGTTGTTTAATGTAAACTTCCTTTTCTAGATCACCATTCAGAATTGCACATTTTACATCCATTTGATATACTTTATAGTTCTTGTGAGCTGCAAATGCAAGAAATAATCTGACTGCCTCAATTCTATCTATTGGTGCAAAGGTTTCATTGTAATCAATTCCTTCTTTCTGTGAATATCCTTTACACACTAATCTTTCTTTGTTTCTGATTACCTTAGCATCTTTATTAAGTTTATTTCTGAGTACCCATTTAGTTCCAATTACATTTTTATCTTTAGGCCGGGGAACCAATGCCCATGTATTGTTCTTTTCAATTTGTTTTAATTCATCTTCCATAGCTTTAATCCAATGTTTATCTTCACATGCCTCAACTACAGATGCTGGTTCAATTTGAGAAATTAAGCATACCTCTTGATTTGCTAGTCTTCCTCTTTTCATAACACCTTGATATTTATTCCCAATTATCTGATTTTCAGAGTGATTCAGTCTTACATACCTTGGTGTGTTCACTTGCTGTTGTTCTTTAGTCACTGTGGAATTCTCTAATGATGCTGGTGTGACTGGATCCACATTCTGTACCAATTCATTTATGATCATCTCAACTGCCAGTTCAGAATCCATAGACCTTGATTTTCCTCTAAATTATTCATCTATCTTCACATTTGCACTCTCAATGATTTTTTGCAATCTTTTATTAAAACATCTATATGCTTTGCTTTTAGATGAATAAACAATAAATATTCCTTCATCACTTCTAGGATCAAATTTACCAATATACTCATCTCTCCTAATATAGCATTTTCTTCCAAATATTTTGAAGTATTTAAGAGTAGGAGTATTACCAAACCATAGTTTATAAGGGGTCTTATCGGTTTCACCTTTGATGTGAAATTTGTTAAAAGTGTAAACCGTTGTATTCACTGCTTCTCTCCAGTACATATGAGGTAGATTTGCTTCTAATATCATGCTTCTAGCTGCATCTATAATAGTTCTATTCTTCCTTTCCACAACTCCATTTTGCTGAGGTGTCCAAGGTGCTGATAGTTGTCTTTTGATTCATTTACTTCACAAAATGTATTAAACTCTTTAGATGTAAATTCACCTCCTTGATATGATCTTAAACATTTGGTTTTCTTACCAGTTTCATTCTCAACCATTGCCTTGAATAGTTTGAATTTCCCAAAAGCTTCTGATTTCTCCCTGAGAAAAGTAACCCAACACATTCTAGAATAATCATCAATAATTAGCATAAAGTATCTATCTCCTTGTAGACTTCGTGTTCTTGCCGGACCACACAATTCAGTATGAATTAAATCAAGAACATTATTAGATTTCTCATAAATACTCTTAAAAGTTGTTCTAACTTGCTTTCCCATTTGACATTCCTTACATACTGGGTTGTGAGGTTTTACATTCTTAGCTAAATCCCTTACTGCCTTAGATGAACTAATCTTTATAATGCAATCAAAATTCACATGACAAAGTCTTTTATTCCATAACCAACTTTCATCAATATGTGCAATCAAGCATGTCTTTTCATTGTTATTCAAATGAAAGATATTACCTCTAGTCCGATTACTGGTTGCAATCTCCAAACTAGTTCTACTAATGATTTTGCATTTACCATTCTTGAACTGTAACTGAAATCCCTTTTCAACTAATTGAGCAACACTCAAAATATTATGCTTCAAACCTTCAACATAGTAAACGTTGTCAGTATTGTGCTTACCATCAAAAGATATAGTGCCTTTTCCTCTAATCAAACAACCTTTATCATCCCCAAATCTTACTAGACCTCCATTGTATTCTTGAAAAGATAAGAATTTACTTTTATCACTAGTCATATGATGTGAACATCTGAAATCTATAATCCATTCATCCTTTTCTTCAATTTTAGCTACCAGGGCCTACTCTACCGGTGGAACAGTAGGTGCCGGTTGATCTTCTTTTATTGCAACAAAAGCCCATCGATTGTCTATCGGTTCTTCATCAGAATCATCAGTAACTCTTTCATCAACATAGTAACATGATTTGTCACTATTCTTCTTAAATCTATATCTCTAATATTCAGGGTTAGGCTTATATGTTCTTTTAGCTTCTTCTCTCAATCTTGCATGTCTATCAGGACATCTAGATGCCATATGACCAACTTTATTGCAATTAAAACATTTAAAAATAAGTCAAGATGCGATGCATCATGTCGGCTCAATACAATTACAACAATATCCAATTAATTAAATTATCTCCATAACATGTCGTGCTAATCTAGAATAGATAATGCATGACGGTCCATAACCTAGACCAATTTGCCGATAACAACAAATATGTCAACCTGATTAGACCAATAACCAAAATACCCAAACCAAGTGATCTCCAGATGCTAACAAGTCATCCTCAGTGACGGTGAACAATATGCCACTGACTGTGCATAAGTCACTGAACTTGTCGGTGAACATAATGTGCCAGTTCAACATAAACAAAGATCTGTAGAAGATGAGTGTTGACATCAATGACAAAACAAATGCAACACATCCATAATACCAACACTTATATCTTAATGCAATCAAACCCACAACAACTTCCACTAGGTATTTTGCCAACACATCTTCCAATCAAGTGGGTGCCAAATCTCCTAGTTGCAAAAATGAAAATAAAGAAAACAATATCAAGTCTACTATTGAAAACCATTTATTGGCAACACTAGACCCAAAAAAAGTAAAAAGAAAGGACACACCTAATGATGAAAACCTCTTTGAGGTACCAGAAGATGGGAGATTTGACACCTTACTTGAATTTTATCAAGAGAGGTCATCTATCTTGATAGAACCAACAAAGGAAGTTAACATTGGCACAAATGATCTATATCCGAAAACTTCTCTATTAGAACAAGAAAGGCAAAAATATATGGAACTATTCAAAAGGAGGCAAATCAAAAGATGGTCATATGCAGACATTCCAGGGTTAGATCCAGATCTTATAATACATCACCCTAATATTAGTCCAAGAGAAAGCATTCTATTCATCACACCACAAGGTCATACAATTCCAAAAGCGTACAAATTAAGTTTTCCATGCACCAATAATACAATGAAATATGAAGCTTTGGTCACAGGAATCAAGATGGCCATAGAATGGAACATTACACAAGTATAGGTCTTTTTTTACTCTCAGCTCATCATCAATCAAATCAATGATGATTATGAAACAAAGGATAAAAGGCTAACGCCTTATAAGAAGATGGTTGATGATGTCAAGAAATACTTTGTCAAAATAAATTTTGAGAAAATTCTGAGAAATGACAACAAAGAAGCAAACGCCATGCAACACTTACTTCCCTCCTACAGACACAAGAAAATCAAGAGCATTACAAATTCCTAGTGGAAGAGTTGTTTTACCCTGCACATGATTGTCCTAATTCCCAAATTATCTGTCATCTTGTTGGGAATGATTCCTCCCACTATAGCCAAATTTATACATACCTGAATGATAACACCCTCCCTCCAGACTTGTCAAAGAACCAAAAGAAAAATTTCATTTGCCAATCTTCCCATTATACTCTTATCATGGATACCATTTACAAATGAGGTCTGGATGGTACTCTCTTAAGATGTCTCAAGCAAGAAGAATTTGAGAAGGCCTTAAATGAAGTCCATAACAACATTTGTGGCACTCATTCAAGTGGTCTTACTCTTTCGAAAAAATCATACACTTGGGCTATTATTGGCCAACTATGGAATGAGATTATTTTCAAAGAGCTAAAACATGCAAACAATGTCAGATCCATGGAAATTTAATTCATGCACTAGCACAAGAACTTCATGCTTTGGCATTATCTTGGCCTTTTTGCCAGTGGGGTCTTGATCTAGTAGGAAAGATAAATCCTCCTTCATCCAATGGTCACAAATTTATCCTTGTAGCTACAAAATATTTTACAAAATGGATTGAGGCAGTACCTCTCACAAATATCATAGGAAAACAAATTGCTGCATTTATCTTGAACTACATCATATGTCACTATGGCATACCCATGACCATTATCACTGATAATGGGCAACTATTCAAGAATTGGGATGTACAAGAGCTATGTGAGAAATTCAAGATCCAACACAGATTTTCCGCACCCTACTATCCACAAGGGAATGGGAAAGCAAAAGCATCAAACAAAAATATTTTGAAAATCCTCAAAAAGACAGTGAATGATGCTGGCAGAGATTGGCATATTCAATTGAACCCTGCTCTATGGGCCTATCGTACTAGTATCTGTACACCAACAAGTGCCACACCTTTCTCTCTTGTCTATGGATGAAGTAATAATACCAATCAAAGTAGAGATACCTTCTCTATGAGTATCATTAAAATGCCTTATCCTAGATGAAGAACAATGAGTATCTAGATTGCAAGAGTTAGAATTGATCCATGAATGAATACAAAATGCCTTTGATCATTTAAAGGTGTATCAACCAAGAATGTGCCGAAGTTATAATCATAAGGTCAAACCATGAGCCTTTCAAGTTGGAGACCTAGTACTAAAAGAAAATCCACAAAACCAGTCAAATTGTGAAAAGAAAGGGAAGTTTGAACCAAACTGGCTAGGTTTGTTTGTGGTCACGATAGTATTTGGGTCAGGAGCATATCAACTATCAATATAGGACGAGGATCAACTCGAGGAACCCATCAATAGCATGCATCTGAAGAAGTTTTGTGTTTGAAAAAAAAGAAAATCCAAAAATAGTAGAAAAGCAGGAAAGTCTAAAAAACGGTGAAAAAGCAGAAAATCCAAAAACAGTAAAAATACAAAAACAACAAAAACAACAAAAACAACAAAAAACACAAAAAACAACAACAACAAAAAAAAAAAACAAATATGAGAAAAAGTGCAACAAAAACAAATGGTGAAAACCTAGCAATAGGTGCTATCTATTAGTTCATGCATCCTTCCACTTGCATTCATCTTACATCAACCCTATTCATATCCATATTAAAGCCTTTGTACATACGCAGGCATTGCAACTAGTTTCTCACCATGGTTTGTATAATTGGGTATATCATAATGAATTTGTTTCTAGGCTTGGGGCAAGATCTTGCACTTAGTTGGGGGCAAATTTTTTTGTTCGTTTTACGCTTTATCAAACAGGTAGAACAATAGTTAGGCAACTCTTGTCAAGTGAAAACTAAGACACATCCAATGTTGAACACAAGATCAAATTGCCAACCATCAAACTATCACGCATCAGTCTAAGCACATCACACACTTTTCAATGGATGTTATCTTTTGGATAAAGCTTTTAACACTTTGGTTCAACTTTTATATCTTGATTTTCGCTATCATGATTTATGAGTGACTTCGGGATGTTTTTGACTAGAGGAACAAGGAAGGAACATGATATTTTTCTTGTCTACTATCTGTAAATTAATCATTAATATGTGTAAATTTGTCTCAAGCCATGATCATCGATGTATCATTGAAGACATTTTCGATTTGCATATAGAAATGGTTAATACTATCTATTTTACACAAGCAACACTTAGGTCATCTTGGTTCAGTTATACCTTGATGCTTGTGCTAACTTGCGATATCAAAATCCAGATAAGTAGTGCTCAGGTCATCATGGTTCAATTATACCATTGATGTTTGTACTCACTTCCCACATTTTAAAAATCTCAATGATGACACAACGCAATAACCCAGTGACTGGTCCAATCGCAACATTGCATTCATTCGCATTTGCATTTGTATTTAGCTTGCATTTCATTCTTGCATAGGATCATGAAATCTCATCTTATCCAAGGCTAAATCTATCATAGGAATCATCAATGTATCATCATAGGTGTATACACAATCAGAACGATGACTCATCTCTCTCCAGATATTGTCAACCCAGTGCAAATATTATTCTACCCCCTCAAATGAACCCACATTAGCATATCTGAATCTTCCTACAACATGATATCAACAAACTGTCAGTTCTTTATCCAATCAATATTATCATTTCTATCAATTGATCTCATATGATCTATTCTATCATATCTTATACAGGATGTATCTTTCCTGGAACTAGACATTCTGATCAAGTCTTATACAGGATATATCATTCCTAAAACTAGATGCTTTGATCATGTTTGTCTTATACATGAGGTGTCATTCCTGAAACTAGACTAAATATCGATCTTATCAATCTAATCAATCTTATCAATCTAATCAATCTTATCAATTCAATCAAGCTTTATCAATCATCACATCTAGAACCACATCATAGTGATCAAAGAACTCGCACTTTCATCAATCAACGTTGCAGAAGTCAAATCATTTCTAATCGGGAAATCAATTTCGCAATAGTCCAAACACTCCAAAGGTCAATTATCTCAATTGATCTCCCGAGGGGGCATCATCATACCAAAATTTATCAATCAATGTCTGGGGCATCCTATCGAACCAATATCACATCACCATCATCAAAAATAAGATTATTCTTTGAATCAAGGTGTCATCACACCTCGCTTCAAAGAGGGGCAAAATGTATACACCTAAAAATGGTCTGAAGATAATTAATTAAATAAGCAATAATCTAATTAATCCCTCTTCCCAATTTAATTAAATTCATTAGCAATTTGATTAAATTCTCCCATTCATCTACTTATTAATAAATCTAAGGATTTATTTAGTAGGTTCATTTCAATAGTCCCCTTTGATTCATTCCTTCTAATCCCCTAATTAATTAAAACAAATCAATTTATGAGTTGTTGAAAGTTAATTAGCCTTTTTCTATTATTTAAATTTTTAAATTCAAATTAACCACATCCCTCCAAACTTCTAACCACCTCCTAACCATCCTGTAACCTCAACCATTCCACCTAACCCTATCCTATCTTGCACATCCTAACCTCCTATGGGTTGGATATCCTCCCCTTGAGACACATGACACTTATGCCACATGTTTCCTCCCTTGGATACTTTCCCTCTTAGGAAAAAGGCTCCTTGAAACTTGTCACCACAGAGATGAGAAGAGTCCCTCCCTCCAACCTCTTCTCCAACCTCCTCCAATTTCACCCTCGATATCTTCATACTCAATCTTGACTGTTGAATCCTGCCACCTCATCCTATAAATATCCCCCATTTCGGAGCACAAAGGATCCCATCTCATATCGTTTTAGGCATTGTTACTATAGGCATATCCATTCTAGCATATCATTTAAGCATTGTTACTAGAGGAAATTGCATCTTAGATCTAGCTTAATTTGATCATTTTCTAGCATAATTGTTGAATCATGTAGCTTAATCAATCTCTATTCTAGCTTAATTGCATCATCATAGCTTAATCATGCATATCATTAGCTTAATTAGCCTCTTGCATCAATCTAGCATAATCAATCTCATCTATCTTGCATATCATATCATTTTCAATGCTCCGTCTAGGTGTAGTCAAGTCACTAGGATTGCTTATCAAGATCTGAGAGAAAATCCACACTCGCATCTCTTAAGAGGTGATAGGTCGCTTTGTAATGGTTTATCTTTCATTTGATTTTAATTTTCTAACCATGCTTATAATGATTTATTGAGTGTTTGTGTTGTAGCTGCAGGTACCCTACATCACACACATGACACTTGGTATGGAACATGAGGATGTTTCAGTGAGGCTCTTTGTTGAAACATTACAAGGTGTATTAGCAAACAAGTTTTACCATTTGGCACCACAAACTATTACTTGTTGGGATACACTCAAGACCCAATTTGAAGCAAGGTTCAAGCCAACAGAATATGCACATTCTCTCTTGGCTCAAGTCACCCAAATGAGGAAGGAGCCATATGAGCCTATGCGGGAATTTGTTGCAAAGTTCAACAAGTTAAATAATTGGATCCAATAGCCACTCAACCAGATTGAAAAAATCTTAAATGCTTCTTTGTTAACTCTCAATTCATGGAGTTAAGATTTTTTGTTGAGAAGAGCACCTGTAAAGGATTTGGCACATGCATAATCTTTGGGTGTAGAAGTTTAAGATGACTTAATTATCATAGGGAAAATAAAGAGAGATCCCAACCAAACAAAAGTAAGTTCTCCTTCTTTGGAATCTTCTACTTCTTCATCTTCAGCTACAATGGATCTTTTGGTGCAAAGGCTAGCCAATGATTGTTAGCCTTGAAGAAGCAAATATCTCTGGCATCCTTCTCTACTCCATATAAGGACATTCATCATGGGAATTATCTAAATAATGCCTATAATTATGTGGCCAATAATCAGAATAAATTACCTCCACCTCCAGAAAGACTCACTCTTGAATATTCTCCTTCTAATGCAACAATAGGATATTATGAGGTGAAGAAAAGTGATACTACTCAAAATGAATATTAATGTGACGATGTTGCTAACCTATTTCAAGAACAGGAAGCAGAGTTAGCTAGAAACTCTATTATTCAGTTCATGCAGTACTAGGAAGTCAAGGAAGAATATCAAGGTGAAGCTTTTTGTTGTTTTCACTCACTCACAAGCGCAGAACCAACCTAATCAATAGTCAAATGATAAGGCCAAGGAAAAAGACATCCCACAATTGCCTATTATTCTTGCCAAGAGGGGAACTCCTTTGCCTACTTTGCCGAAGGATTATATTGCAACCAAACAAGTACACCTGATCCCCCTTCTTCTTCAGATGTATCCAAATCTATCCCCTTCTGCATCAAAACCTTTATGTGATAATATTCCACCTTCTTAGACATTGTCATATGAGCTATTTGATATTATAGACCATGCCAAGAAAACCAAAATCCAAATATATGAAGTAGAATACCTTCAAGAAAACCATGATCAGTTTGATAGATTGGTCAAGTTTTTTAAAGAGAAAGAAGTTACCCAAGCTCCAAAATCTTCTCAAAATAACTTAGTTGTTGTCCCATCTTCAGTACCAACTAGAATTGAACCTTTCCTACATTTTCTTATTAATTAATGGGTATAGATTGAGCAGCTATGTTATTGATTTTGGGGCTTTAGATAATGTAATTCCAATAAAGGTATCTAATGTCTTAGGTCTTACTCTAACCAAGCCTTTTGGAAAGTGTTTCTCCATGGAAAACAAGCAGGTGTCCCTAATTGGCCAAATAAAGGACACTCAATTTGCTTTCACTTCTTTCCTAAAAAAAAGAATCAAGATGACCATTCTTGTGGTAGATGTTCGAGCTTCTTACGGTATGCATATAGGACAAAATTTCTGCAAGGATGTTGAGGGTGAGATAAATTTGGATTGGTCAAAACCTAGGATACCTATTAAGGGTGTGATGCAAAATTACTTCCAGAGAAGGAAGTTAAATTTGCAATGGTCAATATGTATGACTAAAAAGCTTAGATACTTTTTATGTCATCTAGAATGGGCACTTATTTCCTATAGACTGAAGGAGCTTCAAACTCTTCCAATGGTTCAGATAATGAGAGTCATGTTCGGACTTCAAAATTTTTGTTAGATTTTAAAGGCCCAAGTACAAAATTTTGCTAAGGACACTCAAAATCCCATTTGCAGGATAACACATCATGTTATTTGCTATGTAGCTAGAGGGGGTATTGGTCACAATTGTGCATAACACATCATGTTAACTGCACATGTATCACAAGCTAGAAAATGTTGAAAATCTATGTGAATGGCGGTTTTCGATGAGATCACATTTTTGTCTCATCGACATGTTCTTTGTCGATGAGACATCATCTTTCGCTAAGACTGTTTTAACTTCTGTTTGACCTTCATGTGTTATATCGATACGTCCCCTTTTTCGGTGTGATAGAGGTCTCTTCTTAGCGACAAGGTTTGAATTTCAGTGTGAGAGGATCTGTCGGCAAGACTGACCCCTTATCGGCCTATCGCATCCAAATAGAAAAGAAGTTGTTTTTGTTTTCATGCCAAGTACCGACCCACCTCTGACCCACCCCCAATAGATAGGCCCACATTATTCACCTCTTATTGGCCTATCATATCCAAATGAAAAAGACAAAGTTTTTTTTGTTTTCATGCCGAGTTTCGACTAGCCTCCGAACCTTGATAGCCAGGCCCATGTTGTTCGATTGATTATATATGTCCAACTGGTGACTATGTGTTGGCTCTACCTGATGGTGACGTGTTCATGTGGGGCCCCACAATGGTGGACTGGCAAAAGTGCCTTTTTGGCATGATTCACCTTTCAACAAGACCTTCTCTCCTCTTGGCTGCCCCTTTTGTCTTTCACAGAAATATTTATTTGGTGTGATAGCAAATGGCTTCTAGGTGGTCAAATATTTTTTCGGTGTGATAGCAAACACAGTGAAGTAAGTAGTCCTATCTATCTCACACGATCAAGAAAAATCATGAAAATATCAGAATCAAAGGAGCGTTGTGGGATAACAAAGTGTTTATGAGGATAATGAAATCCTTACTCGGCAAGGACCTAAGGGTGGAGCAAAGTGCAGTGCGAGATAACATACAAAAAGAAGAATATAGGCCCCGCCCCCTTGCAGTGTGAAATGTGATAAGAAGATGGGTTGTGGGGTAACATGGAGGTATAGAGAAGGACTTCCCCTGCTATCCCATGACATCTAAAGCTAAGGTCAAGTGCTTCCATGGGGTAAAAGGAGCTTGGGGAGATTTGGTGTCCTTGCTATCTCCCGCTGCAAAAAGGTGAAAAGAAATGGTTGAGCGGGGAGACAAAAGACAAATGAGGATATACATCCCACCAACCCGTAGGAGAATTTTTGTCATGAGGGCGCATAAAACACGTGTTAGCCAATCCATAAAGAGTGGCAATGTGCATCTCGATGGTCTAGTTGTCTACATAACGAAGTTGATGAAGGTTGACCAAAGGGTAGATGGCAATATTTTGAAGACATGGCATGTGCTGATTGGGTCACATTTCCACCTATCAAAGGGAGAGACGCTACTGACAAAATTGTTGTGTCGACACATTGCAGATAGAGGTTTAAAACCAAATTAGATCAGATTGCAATGATGAGACCAAGAAGGAAGGGGTTTGCATTTAATGGAGAACCAGCAAAGGATCAAGTGTGTGTCTTGAGAGGATTGCATGATCTTAAGTCGATTAGATTTCATGACCTTGATCACATCAAGGGTTTTTAATCAATAAGATAAAAGGACAGGGGCAGGTGAAGATTACTAACTGTAGTAATCTAAACTCGATGATCGATCAAAATACGATAGAGGATCAAATCTATGATAGCAGCTAATCATCAGTGGGGTTGATTTCTTTGAGGCTCAAGAAGATTGCTCAGGGTGGTTGTGCCATCAGGATCATGGCTCCAGAGGCTATTCTCACAACTACTTGCATTCAATACCATCAGAAGGACTATGTACAGTGCATGAGGACAAATGCCTTATCCTAGTCAGAGGCAATCAATTTTTTACAAGTGTGTCTTACTTGGCCTGTGACTTGTTTTGCTCCCTTGCCATTATAAAAGGGATTTTAGGACCAATGAGACAGGATTCAGAGGGTGAAATTTTGAAATTCCAGGGAGAAAGGATTCCATCTACATTCAAAGATTAGGAGTAGTTAGAGCTTCATTTTTCAGTTTGTTGTCATTTTCCCATTTCAAATAGTGTATAACTTAAATGCATGCAAGTCTTGATGCTTTTATTATAACTATCTCCAACATGTAATTTCACTATTTTATGAATTAGATGATCAAGGATCCTCTATTTTGTCCCTGCAAGATGAGGTGTTTATCTTGTTTTTTGCTTCTCTTCAAGGAAGAGATTAAAATGCTTTTCATAGGATAATGAAATGGTGTTGTTCTTGTAGGATATGTAAGAATGACTACAATAGAACTGTAATAGGGGGTATTGATGTAATGCATCAATACTAAGAATTCATTGGTTATAGCTTAGTCTTTTTGGGTTTAATGTCTATCAGCTGCAAGTTGACTCTACTGCCCTAATGAAGGCACTGGTAAAGGGGTTTCCTCCCAGTTTTTAGAACTGATCCATTCTCTTAAAGTCTGTTTTACTTTTTGTTATTTATTTTCTATTTTAGGAGTAGATTTAGTGTAGAAACCCATCCCAAGTGTTGAGTGATAGTTGACAAGCCAAGATTGTAGCTAAATTTACGTTTCATACACTTTCCTTGGCACATTCATATTGGGATATCTATTGTAATTTGTAATGCCATGACTGTTGGAAAGTCATAGGTCATTTAAGCATTACTTAGGTGCACCTGCCTTAGTCTTCCAGAGCCAAAAGTGCAGGAGATTTTAGTCTTGTGACTGAATCTCATTCATTGGCCAAATCCAACCTTAAACCTATTGATAAGAAAGTGGCTAAATATTTAGGGTTTGGGGATTTGTTGATTTGGGAACCAAAAAGTCATTTATCTAAAGATGTTGAATCAGTTTCCTCCATTGATAAAGCCTCAAACTCTCAGGTTGTTAGCACAAACAACTCCAACAACATCCGACCTTTGGAGTTTGGTGGCAGCTACTCAACGGTTGGTTTAGGAGCAAAGATTGTTTTGATACCTCTTGAGGGAACAGTTCTTCTTTTTTCTTTCAAATGGGAGTTTAATAATACGAATAACTAAACTGATTATTAATCATTGTTGTTAGGTATGGATGTTGTGATGAATACTAAGAGGGGGGGGTGAATTAGTATGCCAAAAATCTTTGCACTTAAACACTTTCCAAGACTGACAGTAAACCGGTAAAACAATTTAGCAGACAAATCGGTTAACAAACATGCAAACCAAATAGCTAATAATGCATTCACCCAAAGAAGCACAAACACCATAACACAAGAGATTTTCATGTGGAAACCCAAATGGGAAAAACCACGGTGAGATGGAACTCACAAGTAACTATCTGCAGAATAGAAACCAGACCGGTTAAGGTCTTACAACGTTCTTTACCAGAACAGATCCTATTAGGAATCTCAATCTCTGTTAGGAGATAAGTCTAATTAAAGACTACCTTGCTAGAGGATTTTAGATCCACAGATGTGAACCACCTTGTTAGAGGATTTACAAGAGGCTTTTGGGCCTACCCGGTTAAGGGCTACAAACTTGTCAAAGATGTGAATAATCAACAAGTGAGTGATCTAGAAAATAGCATAGATTGCTTGGTTAGATCCTTGATAGCTCGATCTTAATGCATTACAACATTACTTCAGTCTTCTACACATTCATACTCTCTCTAACTATTCAGTTACCTTGAACCCTAGCTACAACATCAACCTCAACAACAACAACCACATTAGAATCCTAGACATGATGTCCTTATAAAGGAATCTAATTTCATGTAGGTCCAATAGGATTACAATACAATTTCTTAGGTTCAATGCATCTAGACATATCTGGTAACATGACACAAAAAGCACTGCCAGAGAGTCAGCACCGTCAAACGATCAGTGGATGGTAACTCATCACAAGATGCCGATTGGTAACTAATCATAGAGTATTACCGGTTCATACAAAATACCGGTTGCCGGTTTGTCAAAATGAAGACTGGTAAAAATGTGTTATGCCACTTTAATCCCTTGTATCGCTTGGTATCCATGAACTGCTTGGGGTCGACATGTCGCTTCAAACTGGTAAACACATTCTGCAAAACATCAATAGTCTAAAGACTATAATACAACATACCGGTTGGAACAAATACTGATTGTGCTCTAACTCACACATATGAAGAGGATCTTAATGCAAGTGTGTGTCCATCAATGACAATCACAACATGAACATCAGAAATGCCAACAATCTCCCCCTTTGGCATTGATGGCAACACTTAGGAAAATAAAATTTTGACATCTAAGTGTTTTACAACAAAAACATGCCATTAGCAAAATTGCTTCCCCTAAGCATATACACTATCCCTTTAACAATACGATGTATAACAATTTTGCATATAGAGCATAAACATTGAGATATCAGAACATATATCAAAGCATATAGAAATTTTTAAAATCCAGATACTTCTCCCCTATACTTCTCCAACATAGATAGAGTACTTATCCCCCTTTGCCAACAATGACAAAGTACCGCTAAACAACCCTGTTTCCATTTGATATTAAAATAATAAAAGTTTATGACAACAAGGAATAATACTTGTCAAAAACAGATGTATAGTCCTGCAAGAACTGTTTCATCAAGAGAGACCAGGACTCAAGTAGGAATGTGGCTACTTCTTTCTCTATTTGCATCTGGGAGACCTATTCTTCCATGGCATCAACTGTGCTCATCTCTTGTGTAACTGTCAAGGCATCTAGGTTTGGATAACACTTCTGAAGAATTTGCAGATGTGGGAGTAGAACCAGTTGAAGCTCCTACAAATCTCTAGATCGTATGCTGATCTCTTGCTCCATTTTGGCTGACTTGATGTGAAACCGGTGAATGGTTTGCCCATAAGTTGCAAAGGAATCATACGACGTCTTGAATGTACTCATGTAGGACTATAAGTCTATTTGAAGATTTTGCTTCTGAGCTAGCACATCATCATAGAATAGATGGGGTTGACAGATTTTGCTAAGTAGCAAATTTCCCTTATCCAAAGCATCCCTTATATCCTTTTGATCTTTCTTCAGTTCAGTCCGGAGCTCATTCAACTTCTTCACCAGAGCTATATTAAGAGCTTTTTGATGCTCCTTCTTGACATTAGCCTCTGCTACCTCTTCAAGGCTCTACACCTGATCATCTACTACTGTGCATAGGAGCTTAAGTCTAGCTAGTGATGAATCAGTGTTTGGAAGAGTTGTACTAGGTATCAAATGGGTAAGCGTACCACAGCTACTTGGATTACATCCTACTCCTTCTTTCGTCGAATGATTTCAAGGCGCTCTTGAGCTACCTTGATGCTCTGCATTAGCTCCATTTCACTTGCAGACTGGAGATCTATAGGACTGGTGAGATCATCTAGTTTAGCTTGACTCCTAGCTACCTTCGGAGTCTCCATCTAGGTGCTCTTCGTTGCTTCTCCTGCCTTGTCCTCTTCCGCTTTCTTCTTCTCCACTTCTCTCCTCTTCTTTGCTTCCTTGTCTTCCTCAGCCTTTTTCTTTTCTTCTTCCTTTGTCTTCTCCTATTCCTTATCTTTTCTTCCTTCTTTTTCCTCTTTGCTTCCTTCTTCTTCTTCTCCTCTTCATCTTTCTTCTTTTTCTCTTCTTCATCCTTTTTCTTCTTTTCTTCTTCTTCCTTCTTCTTTTTCTCCTCTTCATCCTTTTTCTTTTTCTCCTCTTCATCCTTTTTCCGCTTCTTTTCTTTTTTCTTTTTCCACTTCTCTTCTTCATCCTTCTTCCTCTGCTCGGCGTCTTCCTTCACCACTTCCTTTCTATCCTTGACTTTCTTCTCCTGTTCAGCCTAATGCTCCTGTCCTATTGCCTCAGATGGTATGTCTTGGGTAACATCCTTAGCATCAAAAGCATCGACATCAATGGTGTCAATTGGTTCAACAACCAGATTTCCTTCATCATCAAATGCTTCATTCGGTTTGGATATAACCGATTCTTTCTCAGCTTGCCGATTGGTGAGACACGCTTTGTGAGTCTAGACAGTTGTGTTCATATATAGATGGGTGTATTTTTTGACATCAACAACTCTACCTTCTAACAGCCAGAGTCTTCTTTTTCTAGTGAAGAAGAGTCCTTTGTTTTGGTCAATAACATAATACAACTCAGAATTTGATAGGTCGGAAAAGTACTGTGCAAAAACCTTCTCCCTAATTTTCTATTGTTTCTCTATGCCAATTCGCCATCTATTATCTAATGACATATATAGAGAATCCGGTGTCTGAGATTTGATCTCTGAGGGTGACCGATCATTAATACATAAATACTGAATTATTTCCTTTTCAACTGCTTCCTTTTCATCCTCATTGAAGTCATCAAAACACTCAAGTAAGTCATTTAGCACTTTTCTCCTAATATTCTTTATTGTTTTTTGACAATGTGTCAAAGGTTTATAGGAAGAGATATCTATATTTACCGGTGCAGATGATGCCGGTTCATCTTCGTCTTCCTCTTTGCTTGACGTGTTTTCTTTGGCTTTTCCTCAGACAAGGTTTCTTCTGAGTCTGGAGAGGTGTTCCTTGTCTTCCTCTTTCTCTAGAATACTTTAGCCAGTGCAGCTTCTGGTTTCTTCTTGGCTGGTGACCGCTTGGTCACTTTTGGAGTTTTAGTAGTAACTGATGCAGATGCTGCAGGCACTGCCTTTGCCTTCTTCACTGCTGGTTCCTTTTCTTTCATTGCTGGTGGTTCCTCAACTGGTGCTATCCTCTCTAGGTAGGTGCCGGTTCTCTTCGCCTTAGGATCAAGCAGTGAGGCAATAAGGGTAGAGGCATACCCTTCCAACATATCATACATCACCTCATAGCCCATTGGCTATACTTCTTCTTGTCTAGGCTCAACAACCTCCATTATGCATTTATCTACTTGGATGGTGAAGCAAATGTCATCTTCATATTTCTTGACGATATCACCTAAGATCCTCATCCTTTGGCTCATTTTTCATCTGAACTCATCAAAATACTTGTTCAGAACATTAGGGTAACTGGTTCCAATTTCTTGAATTCTCTCCTTGATTTGCTTGGTTACCGGTTGGTCAGGAGACCACTGGACATCTCCTACTCCTGGAAAGTATCCTTGAAAGTAAAAGAACAACCTGACTAGTAGTTGTCTAAACTTAAACCTTTGTGCATTATCCTGTTTGATCGACTTCAGGTTTGACAGGAGTTGCCTCCACATACTGGTGCACAGGTCAAATGATGCGTCCTCCTTAATCATCTGATAAGCGGCATTTACCGCTGCAACAAATACAGAGTTAATTCTACTGGCAGAGAATGTCTGGTAGCCTATCACCATGCAGGCATACTTAACCAAATCATCCTTGATGGAGTTGTTTGTCATGTCTTGTGAGTCGCTCACTGAACCGATGAGCCTTGTCATTTCAGTTTTGCTTATTGTCCTTAGGGCTGGCACTTCCTCTATGTTGCAGAAACCGGTGACTGCATGAATTGCCTACGACGTAATATCATGTGTCCTCTCTAGGTACATCTTGTCACCGTGGACTCTACTCAAAATGATCCTTATGTGATCTTCTGTAAAATATTCCAGGAAGTAGACAACATTGTGGAGTTTCTTCTTCTCCAAGATATTATACTCCAATTTGATTTTCTTAGCCTTGCCACAAAACAAACCTAGCTGGGAGTGGATAGCTAGAGACCCTAGGTCTTCAATCTTGTAGTCTATGTAGTTAGAAATTCCCTCTTCTACTATCACACCAGCTGGAACTTGTGATAGAGCATTATACTTGGACTTTCATTGAATAAAACTTTCAAATTCAATAGATGCACTAGAACTAGTATGAGATGCAGAAGCCATGATAGAAACTTTAAGAACTTCGAGAAATACCTTTTTTAAAACACCTGAATTTAGGGCTTTCCGATTCTCCTTCACTCCACACTCCATTGGTTGCTAAATCACCGCTTTGTGTTCTCCACTTGACCATTTGCAGTTTGTAGTTTGAATTTGAATCTCCTTCACGGTTTGTCAATTTCTCAAGATCTTAGCTCAAATCGCCTTTTCGTCGCTCTGCTCTTTGAAAAAATTTTCTTCGCTCGAAAACAGATAGTGAGAAATGATTTGAAAAATTCCTTTAAACATATCTCTCACCTATTGCCATTAACGCTCCTCTATTAGGGTGTAAACCCTAATTTGCCTTTTTACCATTTTTAGTCTTCTGCCAAATGACAGGTATCACATAGTAGTTAAGGTCTTTTACCGGTGTAAACCGGGGGTTCGAAACATTTCTCCGTTTGCTCCCCCTAAGTTTTATGAGGCTTAGTTTGCTGGTTTCAATATTTCCACACTAGGTGCAAAAACTGGTTCCTCTTGTAACACCACTGGTTTCTTCTTCTAGGTTTTGTTCATATCTGCTTGAACGGTGTCAACATCAATGACTCCTTTTGGAGTGACCGATATATCATTAGATATGTTCTTTCTTGATCTACAGAGTCTGGCAATGTGACCCGATTTGTTGCAGTGATAGCAGACCAATCTAGGTGCTCTCCAAGGTCCATTGTTCATGTTTCTATTCTTCCTTTTGCATGTTGCAGCAGTGTGACCATGACCATGACAGATCATACAATTTTATCTCCATCTGGTTGCTGCTTGATAGCCACTGCTTCTTGGTTGATGATTGAAGACATTAAACCGGTTGTGATTCTAGTTCACAAAAGGTTCAGGACCAACTCCTTGAGTTCTCTGAGGATATCTTCCAGTGTCATTCATGACAGACCTGCATTCAAATGCTCTATGCCCATACTTGTTGCATGCATAACAGTTACCATTGAATCTATAGGATCTAGGCTTATCATTTAGGAAATAAGGAAAATTGTTGTAAGCCTTAATCCTACACACATTTGCAGTATGTCCTTCTTTAAGACAGTTAAAGCAAACAGGTTTAAACTTTTTCTTACCTTTATCCTTTGATGCTAGTTGTTTCTTTGATGCTCCAACATTTGTACCAGAGGTCTCACCTTCCTCATGACTGAAATAACAAAGTCCATTGGTATTCTTGACCAGTTTGGCAGATTCAAGATTTTGCTCAAGCTTGATAGTACTCTTATTGAACTTAGCAAGTATTTCCTTTGACTCAGAGAGTTCTTTGGAAATAGCAGCATTTGCTTCCATCAGGTTTTCATTTTCAGAGATGGCCATGTTCAGTTCACCTTGCATGTCATCCTTTTCCACTTTGCTAGCATGGAGTTGAGAAATTAGGGCACTGATCTCTTGTTTCAGCTTGGAGATCTCATGATCTCTTTCTTTCACCAGATCTTTAGCTTTCCTCCGGTTATCAAGCTCTTGACACATCTGGATAGTCAGTCCTTCCAACTCCTTTCTCAGGTTGGATTTTGATTCATTCAACTTGTTTACTTCTGCAATTAGGGCTTCCATGTTTGCTTCATCTGCAGAACTATTTTCAGATAGCTCCATCAGCTTTTCTGCATGTTCTCTCCTTTTTGCTTGAGATGCCTTGTATTTGACCATAAGATCATCATAGGCTTGCTCGACTGAGTGAGCCATTGAGTAAGTTCCCTCAAGGTGTATTCCCCCATATCTCTTTCCAAGTGGTTAAACTTATAGAAAGGTAGGCTCTGATACCAATTGATGAATACTAAGAGGGGGGGGGTGAATTAGTATGCCAAAAATCTTTGCACTTAAACACTTTCCAAGACTGACAGTAAACTGGTAAAACAATTTAGTAGACAATCCGGTTAACAAACATGCAAACCAAATAGCTAATAATGAATTCACCCACAGAAGCACAAACACCATAACACGAGATTTTGATGTCAACATCCAAATGGGAAAACCACGGTGAGATGGAACTCACAAGTAACTATCTATAGAATAGAAACCAGACCGGTTAAGGTTTTACAACGTTCTTTACTAGAATAGATCCTATTAGGAATCTCAATCTTTGTTAGGAGATAAGTCCGATTAAAGACTACCTTGCTAGAGGATTTTAGATCCATAGATGTGAACCACCTTGTTAGAGGATTTACAAGAGGCTTTTGGGCCTACCCGATTAAGGGCTACAGACTTGTCGAAGATGTGAATAATCAACAAGTGAGTGATCTAGAAAATAGCACAGATTGCTTGGTTGGATCCTTGATAGCTTGATCTTAATGCATTATAGCATTACTTCAGTCTTCTACACATTCATACTCTCTCTAACTCTTCAGTTACCTTGAACCCTAGCAACAACATCAACCTCAACAACAACAACCACATTAGAATCCTAGACATGATGTCCTTATAAAGGAATCTAATTTCATGTAGGTCCAATAGGATTACAATACAATTTCCTAGGTTCAATGCATCTGGACATATCTGGTAACACGACACAAAAAGCACTGCCAGAGAGTCAGCACCGTCAAATGATCGGTGGATGGTAACTCATCACAATATGCCGATTGGTAACTCATCATAGAGTATTAATGGTTCATACAAAATACTGGTTGCCAGTTTGTCAAAATGAAGACTGGTAAAAATGTGTTATGCCACTTTAATCCCTTGTACCGCTTAGTATCCATGAACCGCTTGGGGTTGACATGCCGCTTGAGACCGGTAAACACATTTTGCAAAACATCAATAGTCTAAAGACTATAATACAACATACTGGTTGGAACAAATACTGGTTGTGCTCTAACTCACACATATGAAGAGGATCTTAATGCAAGTGTGTGTCCATCAATGACAATCACAACATGAAGATCAGAAATGCCAACATGTTGCTCCCCAAAAGGGGATAATACATCTATATGCTCAGGGTGATGTTGATCTCATGGTCTGTCAAGTGAGAAACTTGTATCAGACACTGAATGAAAGGCTGAAGAATTATCGTAATTTTGTATGGGACCACATTGAAGAGTTTGACTCATTCAACATTTCATTGGTACCAAGAGAATTTAATGATAAGGCTGACTCATTGGCAGTGTCAGCTACTCTTTTGATTCCCCACAAGAATTTCCAACAAGATAAGTATACCATTGAGATGATTTTCAAACCTAGTGTCCCAGATAATTTAGATAATTCGCAAGTGTTCAATGATTATCAACAAATTATCTTTTTTCTAGAAACTAATGATAATTTTAGTGAATTTTACTTTGAAGCGATTCTCTATCTCATGAGTCTATCACTAAATTTGATCCAAGTTCTAGTGAAGAAGTACTACAACTGAAGGGAAATAATATCCTGAAGGGATTATTTTCCCTTAAAGGACTTTTTGACAAACATGATCATCATGTCAAAAAGAAACAACAATTAGCACCTGATTCAACCATTTAGGTGGATCATGTGAACCTGGGAACTATAGAACATCCAAAGTTGGTGAACATAGGAAATTGTTCCTTTATGGAAGAGAAAGAAAAGTTCATCAAGCTATTACAATAATATATTGATGTACTTGCTTACTCCTATGATGATCTCAAATATTTCTATCTCAAGGAGGTGAAGCATGATATTCCACTTAAGGTGGGGTCTATGCCTAGTAGGTAGAAATAGAGGCAGTACATCCCCAAGATTTCAGTGATGGATAAGGTACTTCAGATAGTAAGAGGTTCTCAAATGCTATCCAAGTTGGATGGATTTTCTAGTTACAACCAAGTGGGTTTCAGTGAAGATGATCAACATAAGACTGCTTTCACCACACCTTGGGATACTTTTTCTTATTACAAAATACCATTTGGTTTAATTAATAACAGTGCTACTTTCCAGAGAGAAATGGACTTAGCATTTAGGGATTTCCTTGGTAAGTTTATTACTATGTACCTTGATGATTTGACAGTTTTTTCAAAAAAACATCAAGATTATTTTTCCCAGTGCAACAATTTCTTGAAAGATGTCATCAACATGGGATTTCTCCCAATCCCCAAAAGTAAATTTTTGGGGTGACAAAGGGAAAAATCCTTGGGAATATAGTGTCAAAGGAATGCATTAAAATTGATCTTGAATAGGTAAAATCCATTCAAAGTCTTTCATTACCAACAAGCAAGACCACAGTTCACTCCTTTTTCAACAAAGTAAACTTTTTAGGAAGGCTTATTGCAGACTTTGTTGAGAACACTCTTCATATTGTGAATATTATGAAAGGAAAGTCTACTCTTTTTTCGAGTGTGGAAGGGAGGTTGCCTTCAACAAAATTAAGGAGGTGATAGCACATGCTCCATTCTTGGCATGTTCTGATTACACCAAGAATTTTAGCATGTATAATTATGCTTCTGATCATACTCTCTACAATTGTTGTACAGAAGAATCTATAGGGGATCAAATCCCTTATTTCATTCATGAGTTGTCCTCTCAAAACTCATGAACTTGAGTACTCCCAAATGGAGAATCACACTTACACTATTGTTAAGGAAGTTAAGCATTTTCACTTCTACAATTTGAATTCCCGTGTTGTTGCAATGGTTTCAAACACAATAGTTAAGTCAATCTTGACGTAGCAAGATTTTGGGACCTAGAGAGGTAATTGGATAGAAAAAATATAGGAGTATGACATGGAAATCAAGCCTACGAAATTGGTTTGTGGGAAGAGACTATGTTAACTTCTTGCTGACAACAATCCTGAAGATGAAGCCACTATTGAACAAGAGGCACAAGAAGACATTCCCACAGTATTATTTGTCAACACTATGGATGAATGGTATTCAAATATTGCCTATTTTCTTACATATAGTGAATGTACTATACATCTCACATATAATGAAAAAGGACTCTCAAGCTTAAATCTACAATTTATGTGCTCTAGAATAATGGTTTGTGAAAAAATAGCATTGATGGAACTTTCTTGAGATGTGTGGACAAGGCTCAACAAACTAAGTTGTTGGAGTCATTCCACAATTTATCTTGTGGTAGACATTTCTTAGTACCTATAACTAGTCCCAAGATTTTGTGAGAAAAATATTATTGTCCTACCCTTTTTCAGGATGCATATGATTGGGTTTGTAAATGTGAATTGAGTTAGCAATTCTTGGAAAGCTAAATCTTGCGACACTACCACTCAAATCAGTGGTGATTGAAGAACAATTTTAATAGTGGTGTATTGACTTCATTGGCCTAGTAAATCCATCATCAAGTGCCAGTCATAATTCTGTTCTCAAAGACACATACTACTTCACCAAATGGGTGAAGACAATACCTGTCAAGCACACTACATCTGAGATGGTATGCAATTTCATTAAGTAAAACATCATTTGCAAGTTTGATGTTCCCAATAAAATAGTAGCAAACAAAGCTACTTATTTCTCATCAAATGAGATAACTCAGTTTTTCTTTGAGTAGAGGATTATCCTTGCTAATTCATCAGACCTATCCACAAGTAAATGGTCAAGTGGAGTCCAATAGTAAAAATTTGGTGCCCATAATTAAGAAAATGGTTTTTGAGAATCAACGCTCATGACATAAATCATTGTGAGTAAACTATATCACCCCTAAAAGAGCCATTGGTATGTCCCCATTCCATCTTCTTTGTGGCATCAATGAAAAAATACCAATCACATTGGAGTTACCTACATTGAAACTAGCTAAAGTAGTTGAAGGTGAGACTTATAACAATTCTCTAGACAAGTGCATCATGTTCCTCTAGAAGAATAGCATGTGAAAGTGGTGGATCACATTGCAAAACATCAGAGCTAGGTTAAGACATTTTTTGACAAAAAATGAAAAGTCTCGAGTCTTCAAGGTTGGAGATCAAATCCTATTATGGGATAAAAGAAGAGAACCCAAGGGAATGCATAATAAATTTGATTTTCTATGTACAAGCCCTTTCACAATTCATCAAATCCATGGTGAAAATAGCTATATCTTGGTATATCAGGATGAGACACCTTTTTCACTGCCTCACAATGGACAACACTTGAAGCTCTTCTCACAATAAAGCAACAGGAAAATTTTTGTACATATATATAGTATTTTGCATATTTTGAGTCATTTCTTTTTTCATCTTTTTTGTCTTTTTGTCACTTGAGTTTGTGCCCAATGGACAAGTGAAGGCACTTAGAGGTACATGATTTCTACATCCTTTGGTCATTTCAAATAATGATCAAAGAAAGTTCCCCATTTAGAGCCAAGTGCTATCCTCAGTTCTGAATTACTTCAAAATTGAGGACCCCCCTTTATTTTTTGTCTTCCTTATGGCTTGAAAACCTATAAAAGAATTTCCTGAGATGACTTTTAGTCTCTTAGAATGACACCTTGAAATCATTGCTGATCAGTCCTAGAGGCTCACCACTTTATTTTTCTAATTTCATCATTTTTGTTATAAGTAATTTGGGTTTCAAAACGTGAATTACACATTACTTGTGTCACTTGTAATATGGGTTTTGAAACCTGAATTACAAGTCCTTTTTGTTTTGCATTTTCAGTTGCATTTCAGATTTTAACCCGATGCGCAATTGAATGCACATTGGGTTTCAAAACCCAAATTGCATTGTATTTATTGCACTCGATTGATATTTATGTTTTTGGTTTTTGAGTTTGTTTTGAACTCTTTTTATTGATTTATTTTGCTCTTATTTCATTTCATTTGCATTTCTTTCTATCTTCTCATTCACGCTTTCTAGTCATCTGTTTATGGCAACAATATCTCATGTCATGTTTTTTATTTTGTTTTAGCAAGCATGTTATGCTCTACATTTTGTTTAGGGTTTTAATTATTTTTCATTTGCTTGCTTCCAAACATTTTCTATACTAAGTGTTCACTAGAGCTCACTTTTTTATCAACACCCTATGGTGTTGATTGAAGAGAAAGTTCCCCTCAACACTTTGTAGTTACCAATGACAAGCCCATACTTTATTATTGTGTGGGACAGGTTTCAAACCCAGACCAATTATGTGTTGGGTGTGGTTTGAATCCCATCCCACTTGTTGGCTACAATACACTTGTCATTGTTGACTGGGTTTCAAACCCCAACCAAAAATGAAATGCCTTACCTCTGAAAATAGTTCCAACTTATTTTGATCTACTAACGTGTTAAACCCAATGAACAACTCGACCTACCCTATTTCTTGTTCGTTGGGTTTTAAAACCTGATGAACACATTTTCAAGATTTTACAAGTTTTTCCCTAAACTTGCAAATCACATTTTAAAACTTGTTTTGCAAGTTAAGAGCCCATACTTGCAAATCGGGTTTTAAAATTTAATTTGCATCTTTTGTTGTTTTAACCCTATAAACTTGTAAATCGGGTTTTAAAACTCGATTTGCATGTTTCAGCCATATTATGTTGTAAATTGGATTTTAAAACTCAATTTACTTGTCTTATTATATGATGAATTTATTGGCATGATTGGCATAACTAATGCAGATGAAGAATGGTGACTGAACCTGTAAAGGACTGTTTGTGATGACATTGTGATGAAAAGATTGAGATTGCATGATCAGATGACTTTGTTTAGTTATTTGTATTGTCATTGATGGCAACTGATGTTTACTATATTGTATTTTGTCATCTAAGTCTTTTTGGTCTACGAGAAATGCCTTATCGATATTATAGATAGTGAACTGGGAATTAGGACCTTAACCGGTAAATGAGGAATATTTTGATTTGATCTAGCGATTAGTGATGATTGAAGTGTTGCAGTTTGGAATGTGAGCTTGTATCATTGCAATATGTATCTGATCGAAACCACATCATGTTTTGGTTATCAAAAATCATGTTTATGATTTCTATTGTATTTTTGCTAGGGTTTAAGGATCGGTAAATAATTCTCTTAATTGGTAATGAATTTTGGTTTGGCATTGATCTACATCAAGTTCAAATGTTGGTGATGACATGGCACAAACCGTGTGAAGTATTTGAAAGATGTTTTGGCACATTTGGAGAGTGAATTTCCTGGGAATATGCAAAGTGCTTAGCAGAGTGTTCTAAGAGTTTTACTTTGTATCAGATCGAGATGTGATGATCATTCAATGATTGTAATTGATTTGTAATTGATTGTAATGATTCATATGATGATCAATAATGATCTGTAATGATCTGTAAAAGATTTGTGATGATCTATGTTGTAAGTCTTAGGGTTTTGTAACCAACTAAGTTGAAAAGGTTATTTATGTCGGTACAGTTGATGTTTGTTGTGTCGGTGGTTTTGAGAAAAGTGTGAAGCCAAACCAGAGTATGAGATCTACCAGAGAGTAGTAAATTTGGAGCTTAATTGGATTTGATCAAGCAAGTAGTTAAGCATTGTACCCAGATCATTCACTGTTGTTCTCTAACAATTGCAGCAATCAAAACCCCTTAACCGGGTAGGTCCTAACATACCTTACATTATAAATCCCTTAACTGGGTAGCTCAACATTTGAGTGTTAAATCCTCTTGCAAGGTTGATCCTAACATGGTTCATCATCTAAATCCCTTAACCAGGTGACTCCTAGCAGGGTCTACTCCTAAAAGTGCATCATTGTAAGCTTCTAACCGGGCTAGGCTCTTAACAGGGCACATTCTGAAAGAGTGCACAATTTTTGTGGGTCCTAATTCCCACCGTGGTTTTTCCCTATTTGGGTTTCCACATGAAAAACATGGTGTTGATATGGTGAATATTTTTATGTGTTGTTATGTTTATGCATATTAATGAACACTTAATGATCTATTTTGATAAACCGGTTTAACAGTTGGTCATCAATGATTACTGGTGATGGTAAAGAGTTTATTACTAGTTTATGTTTGATTAGAAGAAGTTTAATAAGTTAATATTTTGAGTTTGAAATTAGTGTTAATACTGATTCACCCCCCTCTCAGTATTAACCAGATCCTCTAAGATTAAAAGAATTTTTCTAACAGTTGTGAGATTTTTCCAGGAAATCTCACAACATTAGATGTCAGAGCCATCACCCAACAATAATATGAAGTATAAATATCAAAAGTACCTAAACATGTTCTTGGAGAGTTCAATCTTGTCAAATGTCAAGGACATCGAGGACACTGAAATCAAACATGTGGACATGGCCAAATTCTTGCAACAAACAAAGAAATAGCCACAAAGCTTCAACATGCTTGTACTTTTCAACAGTGGTCTTCACTTAGTGGTATAATTCCCTGTCGTGGCTCATGACCCCAAGTTCATCTTAGAAGTTGTAGCTCTCTTTCAGAAATAAACAAGGAGCACCAAAGACCCAAATGAAAAGTTGGTCATTAGATTGCATGCATAATTCTTTGATAGAATTTTCAAGTGTCGAAATGTAAAGGAATATGTAGATGTTTCTTTCGATATAGCTCGAGAATATTATGATAATAATACTTAAAAGTGTAAGAAGAGAATTAACACAAATTTATTGGAGGCATCTGGAGCTACAACAACTAGATATCTTGAGTTTCTAAATAGATATAATTTCAAGAAAGAAAAGGGAGACATGATAACTCTCCTAAGCATGGTTAGAGGTTTTCCCCCTTCAAATATATTTCAAGATTGGATGTATCACTTCATCCAAATAATCAGGAAAGGTAGGGATATGATCAATTGAGGGGTGTTAATCAATGACTCAAACCATGAGTAGCTATCTTAGGTAAATACAACACTATAATTTTACATGACTTCATATCCGGTATATGAAACTACATCTATCAAACATTTTTTCTAGGCCTTACCATAGAAGGAGACACAAATGATGTCCTTTATTATAGTACTACCTTCAGTTTACCTACAAACAAATCTTGAATCATTTTTTAAGGGTCAACAATGCTTTCTTTAGAGCACTAATATGCTCTCTTAACCCAACCTTGAAAAAGAGAAGAGTTTTTTAAGAGGCCTAGAACAAAGAAAAGAAGTGTGACTATATTTTTCTCTAGTTTCCCATGTTTTCCTACATCAAAATTGATTGTTATGAAGGAGAACCCTTCATGTTTCCTAGGTACCCAAGTGATAAGATTATTCTAATGGAGTTGAGTTGACAAATCATAATTGTTCATGGTCAACAATCTGAAGCTCATGAAGCTGGTTTCAAATTTTCTCTTGAAATTGGTTGTTACTCAATAGGTACATCCTACAAGGAAAAACAAATGGAGAATGAAATGCAATGGATAAACATGAATAAATTCAAGAGGAAAGGAGACTTAAACTACTAAGGCATGAAAGACAAACTCAAAAATAATTATACTCATGTACAAAGGATTCAAGACATTTGAGAAAAATGCAAGACAAATGAAGATGTAAGGAGGTTGCATTATAGTCAGCTCACACTTGAGTAGATTGAGAATATTTATCTAGTAGATATTCCTGACACCATGGATGATATTGATCATATAGAAGATCCTAAATATGTACAAGGTAAAATTGCTTAAACTCTACTCCCTATGATCCAATAGTCTTAGAAGGAAATCACCTCCATTAGGAAAATATTTCAATACATTCTTGCCAATACTAATATTTGGTTGCAAAAGAAAGGGACCACATTAAAGCCTTTTAAGACGTGATTTGAGGAAGATATTGTAGGACCTCCTGGAAAGAGGTCAAGACTCATAACCAAGAACAAAGAGGATCCCTCTACTCCAAAGAAGGTTCCAAAGCTTAAGTTTATAGTGAGTAATCAGAAGAAAAAATATAAGGATGAAAAATCCCTTCAAGTGCATAAAGAAGTTGATATTAGTGAGCTCGATGAACAACAATAACATGAGGAGGGCTCACACAAAGAAATTATTTCAGAATCTCCCATGGTAACAAGGAAAGTATCTACTTCTAATGTAGCTCTAGATGCTTCAACTCCTCTTGTCAGTATAGGTGTGCAATATTTTTCTTTCATTCCTATGGTTTCCTCTTTTCTTGAAGATTCTACTATGACATCAACACCTACTATCTCTTCCATCCCAATGTTGTTCCTATCATTTCTATTCATTCATCCACTTCAACTGAGTCAGTCCCGGATACTCCTCAAGAAAATGTAACAAATGTTTTTTGGCTCCCTCTCTTCTTTTCCAAGTCTCTCAAAATTTACTAGCACAATTATTGATGAGGCCTACATTGACTTTGACAAGTTTATGTCTAGTTTCCTTCCAATCACCTCAATCGTAGAAGTTCCATCCATAGTTATGACTCACATATAGTCCATTGTAACTACCTTTGTTCCATAACAAACCATGCCTACCCAGACTTTAATAGCTTGCACTAGAACAATTTCTACTCTTCCTCCTTGGTTGCAATTAGTGGCCCCAAAGAGAAATAAGCAATTAGCAATTGGCACCTCCTAAGCCAAAAGGCATCAAGAAAGAAAAAACTCTTTCAAAGATTAGAGTGGAAGAGTCAAGGAATAAATTTGCAGAAGTGACAATCCCCCCTCAAGGCAAAGCAAGGGATGATATTCAAGAAACAAACTATGAAATAAGGAGTATTGATCTTGGAAAGAAAACTCATGAGAGTGCCAAGGAAGATGCTCAATCAACACTTGAAGCTTTGATCCAGAGGTTTGATAGAGATAAAGAGATCAGAGGCAACAATAAACTTCAAATGGAACAACTTAATTATATGTTGTACAAAATTGCTTAGTCCTCACAAGTGGTTGACCCAATTGGTTGTGTGTGTGAAAAGTGGGAAGAATTTGTATCTGCAAGACACAACACTTCAATTAAGTCATTACATGTATGGTTAGATAGATATAAGCATGAATAATAAAACCATAACAAATCGACCAATTGCCTTCTAAAAGATGCGAGTATAAGATTGCTCTTAGATTTTTATAAGCAATATCAGTGACTAGACTACACCAAGATGAAGGATTTAATCTATATGAGCATGATATTAAGATAAAATGGATGAATAATTCAAACAATAACTAATTCAAGAAATAATGGAATAAACTAAATATGGATGCAAATAATCTAAAAAAAGCACAAGATCTTCAATGACTCCAGAGCAAAAATCAGCATAATAATAATCTCCAAGCGTGTTCTAAAAAATCTTTGGGGTAAATTGGATGAGAGTTGAAGGCTGAATTTATAGAGAATTACAAGAGAGATGATGAAAAAGCTCAATTTAGGATTAATTGAAAATAATTGAGAAATCAGGTTCAGTTAACCTTGAGATAGATTCCAATTATAGTTTAATTGAAATGCATTTAGATAAGAAGTTCAAGTTGCATTAGAAATAAGAATTAATTAATTCCATGCACTTGTGATAAAAATAGACAATTCTTTGATTTATTCAAGAAAAGAGTCTTTTCAATGCAACTGAACTTCTTTTTCTGAAAAGCTTTGAGTTCCAATTTTAGAGAATAATGAATAATTCATTTAATTGCTTTTCTGATTTCAAGTTCTAAATTTAGAAAAAGAAATAATATCTCAAGTTTGATTTCTCTCTCAATTCAATTCTTTTATTTTATTTTCAATTTAACTCTTGCTTTGTAATTAATTCCTCTTTTGTAATAAATTAATTCTTTTTTGCATGATTAAATGACAAATTTATTAATTAATTAAATATGCTAGGATATTTAATAAATTAAACAAGATAATTGATTAAAAAATGATTTTCTTGGAATGATTCAATTAATTAAATAAATATTTAATTAATATAAAATAATTGACTTGCCATGTGATATTTGATGATTGAAGAATTAATAATATGCTCAAGATTGATTTAATTGCCTTTGGTTAGGACCTTGGTGATGTTGTCGAGATTAGGGGCCCATGGTTTAGATGACCAATTTTAGGGTATTACATTTGCCCCTCTTTGAATTAATGTGTGAGTAGCACGTTGGTTCAAAGAATATGTTGATGTCTAGGAGATGCTAGTTCTGAACTTGATTGATCATGAACCAGATGAAAAGCAAGGTGTTTAGCTTGATTTGAAGCGATGAAGCTGAACAAAGTTTGATTAAAGCGATACCGATCTCGAACTTGATTGAACTAGGAATGATAGAGAGCAAAGATACCAAACTTGAACTTGATTGATCAAGAAGTGGATCTTATTGATCTAAAACTTGATTGAACTAGACATAGTGAGTGAAGATATAATCGATCTTGAACTTGATGGATCAAGACACGATGAGCGAAGATAAACTGTCCAGCTTGATTCGTTGCAATGAAGCTAAACACCTGCTTAGATCGAGCATGTGATCGAAGATACTCTTTAAACCCTTGATTGAGTTTAAACGAATAATCAACTTGATGAAAAGCGATGAAACTGATTAACGTTAAGAGATTGATTCAAATAAAGACAAATATTAGCTTGATATGAAGCGATGAAACTGATATGCCCCTAGCAATTGATTCGATTCAGATGATTGAGAGATCTCAACTTGATATGAAGTGATAAAGGTGAGATACCCCTTAGCAATAAGATTTGATTGATTTTCTTTAGTTGAAAATATTTTTGCTCGACTTTTGATGAAGATTTGAAAAATTTCTTGACATTGAAGATGTGAGGTCATGAGGTCATGAGTATGCCCTCTCGAGAGTGAAATCAAAAGAGGAATATTTGAAAATTGGTGTTGATTGATAAGAAATTGAGCACAATTTGATTTGTAGAATAAAATTGAGATACAATGTTGATTCATGAGAAATTGAGCACAATGTAGAAGAAAGAATGAGCATTTGATGAAAAGGGCTAAGTGGTCCAAATTTTGTGAAATTGACTAGAAAAATGATCTCGAATTTTTATTTCGATCTTGAAAATGGAATCAGAATGGGTGAATTAGCTAAGGGTACAATTTTCATGTCCATCGAAGCAAGTTGAAAAATTAGGGTTTTGGCTATATATGGGTTAAAAGTGTCATTTTCAATTCATTTTAACCTCCCAAGTTTGAAAATTCAAAAAGCCTTCTGCAAAGAAAAATGGTGGTTCCCACTCATGAGCATCAATTTGAGTGCCAGAGACGACATAATTGACCCCAAAATTATGAGCCAACGGTAAGTGATCGATCTTAAGCCTCTTTATGTTCTCAATTTTGAATTTTTTTGTTGATTTTTCAAGTTTTGGCACGTTGAATTCGGGTTTTCACGTTTTGTCATGCGAGACAGGATCCTATCTCGTACGAAAAATTGTTAAAGTTTGTTTTGTTGTCTAGGGTCATTAGTTTTGTTGTGTGAAACCTACCCTTCTATCGTACGACAACATTCATAAGAGACCATTTTGTTGTCCAAAGTCTATTCTTGTATCGTATGGGGATCTTTTGTCATATGGATCCCAATCCTGACTTGTACACATTTTTGCCCTTCTGTGTTTTATCGTTTGGAAAATAGTGAGCATTTTTGAAGGTCCAAACTTGAAATTTTGTCTTGGCAATTAACGTAGTTGAATTTGTGTGATGTTTTACTTCTCTTGTAGTCTTATTTGGAATGTTTTCTAATACTCCATTGTTTCATTTTTGCAGGTTTGATTTCCTCATGTTCTTTTCAGATGTGTATATCCACCCACTATGACATTAGTTTGACAATTGACAGATGTTGAGCAGGCACATATTGATTTATGCGGTTTCACCCACCTTCTTAGGTTTCCCAATATCTGTGTGAATGACGAAATGCTCACAGTGTTAGTAGAGAGATTTCATTCTGAGCATAACACCTTCCACTTGCTAGTTGGGGAGATGACCACCACTCTCGAGGACATTTACAGGATTCTCTGTATCCCTTTTTCTGGGGGTATGGTAGATTATGATGCAGCACATCTTCCTGGATTACAGGCTGTCAGACGTGTATTTAGGGATACAGATATCTTGACACATTCTATTAGTTGGGACATTATGATGAGCATGTACAGTGAGGAGTTTCCTCTGGCTTGTGTCCTAGCAGGTTTTATCAGCTGCTTTCTTATGCTGGATAGAGGACAACAGGGATTCCTTTGTGGAGGGGGCAGGATGCTAGAGAGACTTGTTGAGACCCCTCAGAGACTAGGCTGGGGCTCTTGTATATTAGCATACATGTATCGTGAGATGCATGAGATCATCTTCCAGGAGGGGAAGAGTATGGCTACAAGAGTTTTGATATTACAGGTATGGGCTTAGGAGCACCTCCCAGTATGCAGGCCGATTGTAGATGACGACAGAGAGCCTGGTCAACCGATTGTATATAGGTATTCTAGATATGTTACTCAACCCTATTTGGGCAAGATAGATTTTTGGAGACGATAGCTAGATGATTTGATAGCCGTGGTATGGAGACCTTATAGGGGCTTAGAGCCATGAGATGACTGGAGGATCGTACGTAGAGATCTATTTTTTACGTGCCCACTCATTGGAAGATCGTAGACTGTGGTGGAGCAATTTGTGGTATCTCAAGTGATGAGGCAATATGGTAGGCCTCAGGGGATCTCACAGGAGTACATAACATATGCAAGATATGCTGATGAGGAGAGGCGGGGATGGGCACCGAGGTTATCTTATGCCCTGAGTATGCAGGAGTTGACTGGATTGCAGCAACTTCGGTGGGACTATGGGTGATATTGCAGATGCAGGGGTATTGCCCTAGTACAGGGATTGGTTCCAGCAACATCCATTCCCTAGATTTTTTGATCTGACAGAGCATGCACCTCATATTGAGGAGGTTTAGGATGATGCCCCCACACAGGGGCAGGGACAGGGCTAGAGACAGGGACAGGGACAAAGAGCCGAGGCTCCAAGGTGGGTAGGTGGCAATCCTGGTGCTAGTAGTAGTAGGGTTCCAGCTGGGATTGGACAACAGAGGGGTGAGGGTAGATCCCTAGGGAGTGTAGGTGTGAGTTTGGGTGGAGCTGAGGAGGAGCGAGTAGCTCCTAGACAGGTCCGACAGAGAGGGTAGGAACAGGGTGGAGCTAGAGGTGGAGATGGGGGTGGAGATCCTGCAAGAGAGAAGGGGGCCAACATAGCACGGTCAATGAGGGTATGTCTAGCGGATCTACAGTCATAGTTGACAGTGGCTCAGACTCAGCTAGCGGAGTGAGATCGATAGCTAGCAGAGCTTAGGGCGGAGCAAGATCGTCAGCTGGTGGAGCTCAAAGAAGAGCGCGATAGTCAACTGGTGGAGCTCAAAGCAGAGCGTGATAGTTAGGTTGCGGTATTGAGAGCAGAGCGAGACACTCTTCAGTAGGAGGTTTTGCACCAGACTAGTCGGGCAGCTTATTACGTTGCAGCTTACAGTGTAGTAGTTTCATTAGCGTAGCAGGTTGTCCCCTACTCATAGTAAATGGCATGGTCGGAGGGAGCTCAGGCACCTCATCAGGATCCTAGTCAGCAGGCTCCTTGTCCTCCACCTGGCGATGAGGGAGAGGCTGAGAGCTAGATATTCTTTTTGTAGATCTGATATTTTTTTGTAGCCTATTCTTGCTCTGATGGGAGTTTGTATATGTCATTTGACATCTTTTTTACTCTGAGACTTTATACGATATACATATATATATATATATATATATATATATATATACGAGATCTGATTTGACTTCATCGTACTTGTGTTGATTCTCTTATGAGATGCTTTGTATATGCTTTATTCTATATGTTTACATTTCTTTTTAGTATGAATGTATGTAATGCGAATGAATATGGATGTCTATTTTTGTTTCTATTCATATGCAAATAAATGATGAATGAGAATGAGTAATGAGGAAATGAATTTTTTTATTTTTCTATGCAATAAGATGAATGCAAATGAGTAATAATGAAATGTATAAATCTATATAAAATGTTTATGTGTGCAGCTAACATCTCAAAACACAAGTACTTGATTGAAGAAATGATGAAAAATAGACCACTTAGCTAAGAAATGATGTTTCTTCTAGCTCTCATTCAGAAAATAAAGAAATCATTATTATCATACCGAAATCACTCTAAATTCACAAAATACAGAATAAAATGAAAAATGAGATGCAACCTAAACCTAGTCACTGGATTTATTATGCTTAAGATTCATCACCGAGCATAATGAACATAACAGGCAGATTAGAGTTCCTTTCTTTTCAATGTGCAATTTTAATTATCTTGTCCACAATGATCCTTTTTTCATTCATATCCTTGGATAGATTTCGCAGGGACCCGAATTGCATCATAAAGAAATTCCCTCAAAACAGACAAAGGAATGATGTGGACCTCCCTATAGCATTCAAATAAGTGGAGCCGAGGTATGTGTGGCGATTTCACCTTGATGTGAAGGCTCTTATCATAGACACCCAGTTAATTAGATGTTTCCAGATCATTGGGATCATTCCTACAAGCAGAAAACAAAGAAAATATTATGCCCCCAATCCTTGCTCCTCTTAGTCAAGATAGACTTCCTCGAGTTACTTAGAGGGATAATAATCGAAAATCAATATAAAAGATGGCATACAAAGTAAATTTTCATTCATAGCTCAAATTGTTTAGTGATTGTTTTCAATTTTGTTGTTTTGCTTGTTAACTCAGTGATAAAACTCTTCAGTAGTCAGGAGACAAGTGACTGACTCAGAGTGGACGATCAGGTTTCACTAACAAAAAAATGACTTGGTTGATACTACTTAGGACATGTAATGTGCTTTGTCAATTAACCTAAGACTAGGACATTGATCATTTTCAAGCCATGAGGGTTCCAACAAACTGGGATGTCACAAAAGTGACTGAAATATATGTACAAGTGAAAGCAAAGATGCAGGAAAGTGAGAATGCCAACGTTGCATTGATAGATGGAGCGTTGAGTATAAAAGGGGCCTGTTTGCCAGGTTTTCACCTACTTGGCAGAGATTCTTTTTTATTTTTTACCAAGGTAACTATTTACCAGGTTTTCACCAGGGCATTTTCTCTCTTTTTTCTTTTTTTTTTCTTTTTTTCAGGACTTTTTCAGATTTTTCAGATTTTTTTCAGGACATTTTCCAATTATACAGGTTGTTGGAGCAAAGAATGCTAAGTGAAGAATTTCTTCAAGTGGATGGTGTTAATCAATTCACAGAGCTGTTCTGCTTCTGATATTGAGAGCTGATAGGCACGAGAGCCAAAGACTATAGTAACGATGTAGGGACCCAGCCAGTTGGGTTCAAACTTCCCTTTGTTGTCTCGAAACTGCCGATTTTTAGGATTTTCTCTCAGAACTAGGTCACCGACCTGAAATTCTCTTTGTCAAACTTTATTGTTATATCCTCTGGACATTCTCTTTAGATATATTCTGAGATGATCAAACACCACTTGCCGATGCTCATCCAGCAATTCAAGTTCTTGCAATCTAGATATTCTATAGTCTTCATTAGTAACAAGACCTTGCAAAGAAACTCTTAGAGATGGTATTTCTACTTCAATAGGTAATACTGCTTTAGACCCATACACCAAATAAAAATGTGTAGCCCTAGTAGGTGTTCTGATACTTGTTCTCTAAGCCTGTAATGCAAGATTGAGCTGCAGATGCCAATCCTTCCTTGATTTGTTCACTGTTCTGTGCAAGATAGTTGATAGGTTTTTGTTGGATGCCTTGGCTTGTCCATTACCTTAAGGGTAATACACTGATGACCAGTGTTGTTTAATTTTGAATTTCTCACAGAGCTCATCTAGATCTTTATTCTTGAACTGTCCTCCATTATCACTCATGAAGGATGAATGTATCCCATACCTGCAGATGATATAGTTTAGGATGAAAAGAGCTACTTGTTTATCGGTTGCTTTGATGAGCAGAACTGCTTCTACCCACTTAGTGAAGTACTCACTGGTAGTTATGATAAATTTATGTCCGTTAGATGATGCAGGATATATCTGTCCAATGAGATCAAAGGCCCATTGTTGAAAAGGCCAATGTGTAATGAAGGGTATGAGATCCCTTGCTGGAGCATGTATGAGATTTCCATGTAGCTGACACTTCTCACAAATCTTAGAAAATTTAATAGCATCTTTCTCCATGTTTGGCCAGTAGTAGCCAGCCCGTAGTGGTTTCTGAGCTAAAGTAAGACCATTCGAATGAGATCCACAAACCCCTTCATGGACTTCCGATAACACACATTTAGATTCTTCAGTTTCTAGACATCTAAGCAATGTATCATCCAAACCTCATCTAAATAGATTGTTAGAAATTATAACATTCCGTGAAGCATTTTGGGTTAGGTTTCTTTTCTCATTACGGGTAAGATTTTCAGGGATAATTTGGTCTCGTAGATAAGAGTAGATGTGGCTATATTGAGATGAATCATGTCCAATAATAGAACAAACTATTTGGGTCTCAGGAGAATCATAGGCAGGGTAATGTAACTCTTCCACCAGGAATTCAAAGCAAAAATTGGATTCTTGCAACTCAGGTATAGACGCCAAGGTGGCCATAGCATCTGCTGCTCTGTTTGCAGATCTGGGACTGGGAATTTGTTGGAATGATACAAAAGCAAAATACTTCTTAAGATCATCAACCATTCTCTTATAGGGAATCAGTTTCTCATCTCAATTCTAATATGTATCATTGATTTGATTGATAATCAGCTGAGAATCTCCATAGATGTGTAATTCTGCAACTTTCCATTCAATAGCTAGCTTTATCCCATTTACCAAAGCTTCATATTCTGGAATGTTGTTTGTGCAAGGGAAAAAAATCTTATAAGACTTTGGGATTGAATACTTCTAAGGAGTAATAAATATTATTCCAGCATCGGAACCATTTTGAGTAAAAGACCCATCGAAGAACATCTTCCAGGGTTGTTGAGTAAGATGCATTATTGATTCATCTCAAAAATCTATATGCAGCAGTTGAGTGTCTTCAAGCAGAGCTTCAACAAGTTGATATGCAATTACCTATCCTTTTATGGATTTGTGTTCCACATATTCAATATCAAATTTTGTAATGATCATGACCCATTTTGCCAATCTTCTTGTAATTGTTGCTTTGTTGAGAAGATATTTGAGCAGATCAATTTTAGCCACTAGCTTGACTGAATGTGCTAACATGTAGTGTCTCAATTTTTGTGATGCAAAGACTAATGCCAAGCATGCTTTTTATATTATAGTGTAGTTCATTTCATAAGACACCAATGTTTTGTTGATGTAATATATAGCTCGTTCCTTTTTATTGTCATCCTATTGTGCCAGAATTGCCCCCAGTGATGAATCAGTGGCTGACATGTGTAAGATCAATGGTTTACCCTGAATTGGTGGCATCAATATTGGTGGATTGGATAAGTACTCTTTGATTTGTTGAAGATGTTGTTCACATTCTTGATCCCATTTGTATATTACTCCTTTCCTCAATACCTTTGTGAAAGGTTGATCTTTGTCTACTAGCTGAGAAATGTAGCGTCTGATTGATTGGAGACGTCCCTGTAAACTTCTCATTTGACTGATGTTCTTTGGAGGCGGCATTTCCATTATAGCTTGGACCTTCTTAGGATCAACCTTGATTCCCTTCTTTGAAATAATGTAGCCAAGTAGTTTACCAGATGTCACTTCGAATGCACACTTTTTTGGATTTAGCCGGAGTTTGAATTTTTCCATTCTATCTAGTATAGGGCCTAGCTCTTGAATATGCGTGGATCTCTTCATAGTCTTTGCTAAGGTGTCATAAACATAATCTTCCATATACTTATGCATCATGTCATGAAAGATAGTAGTTACTACTCTTTGGTAGGTTTCTCCTGCGTTCTTTAGCCCAAATGGCATGACATTCTAGCAAAAAGTTCCCCATGCATAGGTGAAAGCTATCTTTTTTAAATCTCCAGGAGCTATTTTGATCTGATTATAACTGGAGAATCTGTCCATTAGTGAGTACATATCATACCCAGTAGTCATGTCGACTATCATATCAATGTTTGGTAATGGGAAGTCATCCTTCAAACAAGCTTTGTTGAGATCTCTTAAGTCTATGCAAACTCTGATACATTTATCTGCCTTTGACATAGGTACTATGTTTGAAATCCATTCCGCATAGTCTATAGCTCTGATGAATCCAGCTTTTAGCAATTTTTCTAGCTCAGCTTTGACTAGCAATGCTACATGCGGGTGCATTTTACAGATTTTTTGCTTGACTAGTTTAACTCCTGATGTGATAGAAAGATGGTGCATGATAAGATCAAGATCTAGGCCTAGCATATCAGAGTATGTCCATGCAAAATTGATCTTCTTTTCTGAAAATAGATGAGTGAAATCTTTCAATTCTTTTGCTGATAGTGATTGAGCTACATGAATGATGTGTGGTGTCTCTTGACTCCCAATGTTCACTGACTGAGTTGGCTCAATCAATATAGAAGACCTTTCCTAAAAATGACTTGGCAGGATATCAAGTATCTCACCTTCACGAGCCTCAGAGAGGTTTTCACCCTTAGGTACATCCTTTATTTTCTCTTTTTTAGATTCTAACACCACCACAATTTGGTTTTCACCATCAGGTCTTTTATTTTTATTTTTCTTATTTTTGCGACTAAGATACTTGATATCTATTTCAGTCATGTTTTCACTGTATTCACTGGTGGAAGAGTCCATAGGTTCAACTGCATTGAGATAATAGGCTAACGTATAGTCATTAGCAAAAGTAGGTATATTCATGGGCTGGTTTTGTAAAGTATAGTCAATTAGTTCTGGATGTACTAAGGATAAATGTTGGACCAATTTAGGGAGTTCATGGTATTATCATCACAACTACAGATCGTAAAGTTGAGTTTCAGAAGGATATCTTGCGTAAATGTCTCGAGACTAGGAAAAGTCAGAACATGATTATTAAAGTGCATGTTAATATTTAGTTGACTTGATCCAATAGACATACTTGTAGCGTCGTTCCCTATGCCAGACTGGACGTCATATCATGGTTTGACAATAATAAGATCAGTAGACAGATTTTTATCATTTACATAAGATGATTTAGAGTTTGATGTTGAGTAGATATCATCATGAATAGGACTGTTGTCAGAGTCATCAGAGTCATCGGATGAAGTTTTCAAGTTTTCTTCAAGTGATTTAGTGAGTATATGTATGGTATCAACACCAACATCTTTAATGCTGCAAGTTCCTTCATGCTCTGGCTCATTTGTCATTTGTATCTGACACACCTTTTGACATGATCTTGATGGTTCTGTGACTCCCCGTCGTCTACTCCATTCAGCTTCCTCTAGATTGATGACTGGTTCCACTTCTGTAGCTTCCAATTCTTCTTGTGTAAACCCATACCTGATTTGTTTTGTCTTAGTATAGGGGTGCATGGATGAAAAGCTTTCTAGTATTCTTCCTTCTTCCAACCCTTGTTCATAGTCTGCTTGTCTCTTTTGTCTAATTTCCTGTATTTCTTTTTCTAGTTTTATGCGCATCAGCTCTTGAGTATCATCTATGGTAATAGTAGACTCTTGTGGAGTTTCTGTAGTGGATGTATCTAAGAGGTGATATGAACCCCATTCATACTCATTTGAGTTAGTCTCTGAATCTTCTACTTGTTTCCTACCAATCTATGTGACTAGAATTTTCAGCGGTGTAGACATTTCCCTGAACCTTTCTACTTCTTGTAGTTTTGTAGCTAATACCATCTGAACTTGAGTATTGGCTATTTCTTCTCTCTTGACTGTTGATTCCTATTTCTCTTTTACACACTCTAGTTGAGTTTGTTGAGTGTTTGTTTCCTGTAATGTTGAAGGTGATATCCTTTTTTGCCACTTAGACTTAGAAGCATGTTTTTGGTTTGATGTCTTTTTCCGATTGTACCCCAGTCCATCCTTATCATTTGTTGATTTTGTTTGTAGCCGAATCAGTTCAATAATACCCTCTTGATGTTTACCTTGGGGACCAGTACCTGAATATCCCAAGCGTTGAATCAGCTTGTAGCCAAGACCATATTGGGTTGAGGAAATCTCACAATGTCATACTTCCTCATTTTGACTATCTTCCTTGAAAAGCCATTTAAGAACTGCATCCTCTTCTATTTCATCTACCAAGGAAGTAGAAGACTATACAAAAAGACCATCATATATATGATATTCAGAGTTGAATTTTGTGTTCTCATAGCCTTTGATGGTTTGACCAACTATTTTGGTGATGGAGGGAGAGAGACTAATGAAAGTACCGGTTCTATCTTTTATCCATCCATGCCAGTATTTGTAATCTTCAATTTATTTTCTAATTCTTTCATCAAAGCTTCTAGACTTTCATTTGTAGAGGCTGCCCTATTATGAGGCACAAAAGTATTAGCACCTTTTGTCAATGCATTACAGGTGAGATTTGTATCAGCAAGAATATTGACTTCTGTTCCATTATAAGGAAATTTTAAGTATTGATGATATGAAGATGGAACTGCCTTCATTTCATGAATCCATGGCCTATCCAGTAAGATATTGTATGATAGAGGAAGATCAAGTACCTGGAAAGGACATCTCTTTCTACGAGTCCCACTCTGATGGGTAATGATACCAGACCTTTAGAGGTCCTTTCTTCCTCATCATAGGCTTTAATTGTTATTTTCTTGGTGGGATTAATGATATTTTCAGAGAATCCTAGCTGTATAAGTAGACTGTAAGTACAGATATTTAACCCCACGCCTCCATCTATCAAAACATGTTTAACTATGTGTTTATGGATCATGGCTTCAATATGCAATGGCTGGTTATGTGGATGATTTAGTGAGTTGTCATCTTCTTCAGAGAAGGTCAGATAGTGAGGTGAAGTTAGATGACCCACCATAGACTAAAACTGATCAATATCTAAATATTTTGGAACATTAGTGGTAAGCAATGCTTTTTCCAGGATCTCTTTGTGAGCAGAAGAGATTTTTAGCAATTCAAAGATTGAGATTTGAGCATTTGTCCTTTTCAATTGTTCAACAATGCTATAGCCAGAGGATGATGTTGAAGTTAGCCTTTTAAATTTATCCAAGGTATATTCTTTTTGTTTGTTTGATGGGGTTGGTGGGTTTGATGTTGCTTGAGCCGGGTTGGAAGAACTAGCTCCTTGGAGAGTGACTTTCTTTTGAGAATGGGTCAGAGCTCTTGCATATCGTGATTCATTTGGTTTATCTTGGACTATAATCATATTGCAATATTCTGATTGGGAAGGCTCAATCATGTTAATGATGTTGTCATTTCTGGTATAAGTATAATTTACTTTGGCACCTCCTTTGGTCTATGAAGAATCACCTTGTTCGTAAATAGGTAAAGGGTCCTTAAATGCTTTGTGATCAGCATTGGTCCGGTGATTCCTGACAACAATTTTACCAGTGTCTATGAGATCTTGAATCTCATGTTTGAGCTTCATGCAATTGTTTGTGTTATGACCTTTATTCTAATGGAAGTCATAGTAATCATTTTCTCTCCACCATTTTGGTTTGATTTCTGGATCATATGGTCTGGAGTTATCTGGTAGCGTTATCAGGTTGTTTGCCAATAGAGTTTTGAAAGTAGATTCATATGATTCTTCGAGGAGTGAAATCACGCTTAGGTTTGGAAAGACAAGGCTTCTCTTTGAACCACTCTTTTGTTTTCTTTGGAGGATTTTCTGTTGCAGCTTCAGTAGCTTTGAGTGCTTGTGTGCCACTAGCCAAGTTGAATATCATGGGCTTTGAGTTGGTTTTAATAGTGTCTACTACTCCATCAACAACAACGTTCTTGTTGTTGCCTTTGCCAAATTTCCAATACTGTTTCTTCTCTTTAGAGCTAGATCTTGGTTGCGTTTCTTTCCAAGGTGAGATATCCCCCTTCTTTATGAACACATCTTCCATTCGAATGGCATTATCTACCATTTTGTTAAATGATGGGTGTACTTGCATTTGTATACTATATTTTAATTCTGGGACCAAATTATTGATGAATATGTCCATTTTCTCAGAATATGGGATAGGTCGTGAATACCTAGAGAACATCTTTCTCCAATGTTGGAGGAGTAAGGAAAGGATCCCCTATTTTCTGTTTAGTATTGCAAAGCTTGATCATAGTCATGGGATGTCAAATGTTGTATGAGTATTGTTGTAAAAATAGTTGGATTAGTTCTTCAAACATTTTTATTCCTTTGGGTAGACTTGAGAACCATTCCATAGCTTGTCCTCCCAAACTCCTTGGAAAAAGGTGCATGAGATACGTTTGATCATGCATGAACTCCATACAGGCAGCATAAAATTCCCTGACATGATCTTGAGGATCTGAGGTACCATCATATTTGTCAAATTTTAGGATCTCAACTCGTGAAGGAAATGGAGGCATGTATAGATTCCTGTCAAATGGAAAGGGGCATATTGTCTCCAGAGAATATTGTTTTGGGGACTTATCCTTATTCTTCAGCTCTATGATCTCAGTTTATAAGGCTTGTAATCATCTATGTACTGTGATTATAGGTGATTCTTCCTTTTTAGTAATGAGTGTCTGAACATCATATCCAGTAGGAAGTTTGGTACCTTATTTTGCTAGTTCTAAGAAATAGTCTTCCTTTTCTCGAGCCAGGATAGTTTTCATCATTTTTTGGAAGTCTTTATCCTTTTGACAATCACGAATATCTTTTTCTGGAGGTTCAGTGTCTTCTTCAGCTTCACTTGATGAGGAATCATTATCGGTTTCATGAATACTAAGGTTGTCTTTGTCATTATATTTCATCTCATGTATAGTGGGAGATTCAGGTTCATCAAAAATTGGTACGCCTGAAGATGAAGGTTTATCAGTGAGTGGGTCCTTCACGTAGTATGGGTTATCTTGATATGTGAAGGGTTGTCCTTTGCCTTTGGCCTCTTTCTTATGAGAACTCCTGGTTTGAGTAGGCATTTTTATGGATTAGTGTGACCTAAAACTTTTTGTGATGCAGAGGTCAAGATCAATTTCAGAGCTAGTTGTTTGGTTAACGTATTTGTTTGAGAGAAGCAACTAAGATTTAGTCCTGTTTCAGGAAAGATCTATCCTGTATAAGACATTTATCTAAGTTGATTCTAGAGTAGTGACTAAGATTCGGTCTGGTTTCAGGAACGATCTATCATGTATAAGACATTATCTAAGCGACTTAGGTTCAATAAGTAGTTGATTGAACTAGCTGAAAGATGATCGACCAAATCGTGCAATACAAATGGTAGAGGTACACTGTCTTGATCTGTTTATTCTTAGGATGATGATAACCAGTATTATGTTTGTTGTAAACTATTTTAGGCAAGTTTGACTGCTCTGTACTGACAAAACCAGAGATTCATACGATAAGATTTACTAAGCTGGATGACAATTTAATAGCTTCAGGTCGACAACAGTTTTGTTTCGCACGAGTTGCTGCCTAGTACCATATGACAAATGGGTATGTCTAGGATGACAAAAGATTCAGTGCAATTATGTATTGTACGACACAGGATTTAGCTTCAGATGACAGACTGTTGTGTTTCGTATGACAAAGGATTGATCTCAGACAATAAATTATTAGGCTCATATGACACAGGATATGGAGCATAACGATAAATGATCAGATTCGTATGACTGTTAATAAGACAGAGACAAAAATTCTGAGTTATTTAATAGCTGAGTATGACCAATTCTGAGATGGACTGATTTTTTACTAGGATAGACTAGTTTTGGACAAAATTTTGACTTAGGATGGACTAGTTATGACACAGACAGAGTTTTTGATCACTGAGTTGTTTCTTGTTTTCTCCAATTTTGGTATTCCAGTTTTAGTTTGAGGGATGAAAACAAAGAAAACACGTAGTATGAATAATAACTCCAATCACAGCATGCAAGCCCTACGGAATTTGGTGAGAGAAGAAAACCTTTGTTTGTAGACTTAAGTACACACCCAATAGCTAATCAAAATATGGCCGCTGAGTCTCATGCAATGGATTCTCAATGCCGTATTATCCGACTCTAAACGCTAATGGGGGCATGAAATGACAAGTATCTTGGGAGATTTACTATCTCTCTTGCACAAAGATTATCCCCCTTTCGAAGGTGAACCAGGTAGCTTCTAATTTCAATTGGATCTAGTAAGGGGTCCATTCAACATGTCGAGGTATAAACTCAATTAAGAGGTCTCCCAACCTTGAAAACCAAGGTTTAATATACCCGAAGGTACGAAGGAAAGCTATTCCCAAGCACTGTCGTTGACTTGATTTTCATCAAATCATGTTTATTTTATAGTGGGTTGGAGTACTTGGAATTTAGTTGTTCCCACTTAGGTCGTTCCCCTCACACTGGTCGTAACGACTTTAAGAGTTTTTTTAAGCTCCTCGTGAGGGCATGCCTGCTAAAGATGTAAAAATCTCAAACAAAGAAAATGCCTCAAGGGTTTGGATTTCTGATTGTCTAAAAAATACAAGAGCATACTCTCCTACCTCTCAGAATTTACTCAAAACACAAAATACAAATTTGTTCTTTAACCAAATAGCAATTTAGGTGCCTAAAAATGAATTGAAAGAATACACGATGTTTGGTCGATTCTTCTCAGGCAACCTACAAAGACAATGAATCAGTAGTCATATTGTCTTTGTGCGACAAGCATATTCTTCGACAAGCATCCTGCAAAAACTGATTAGGTTGTGAAAAATTCTAAGATAGACAGATAAACAACCAGGGCCAGTCGTTAGAATAATCAATTTGAACATAAAACCAAAAATCATGAAATTTGGTTTTTTGTCTTTTTAACCAAAAAAATACAGAATCGTACAACAATATTTAAGCTCATACGATACAGGATTCCAGTTCATATGATATAGGATTCTAGTTCATACGATACCTGCAGTTTGTCATTTTGTCCTATGATAAATGTCGTTACATATATGGTTAGATAAATATAAGCATGAATAATAAAACTATAACAAATCGACCAATTGCCTTCTAAAAGATGCGAGTATAAGATTGCTCTCAGATTTTTATAAGCAATACCAGTGACTAGACTACACCAAGATGAAGGATTTAATCTATATGAGCATGATATTAAGAAAAAAATGGATGGAAGATGGATGAATAATTCAAACAATAACGAATTCAAGAAATAATGGAATAAACTAAATATGGGTGCAAATAATCTAAAAAAAGCACAAGATCTTCAATGACTCCAGAGCAAAAATCAGCATAATAATAATCTCCAAGCGTGTTCTCAAAAATCTCTGGGGTAAATTGGATGAGAGCTGAAGGCTGAATTTATAGAGAATTACAAGAGAGATGATGAAAAAGCTCAATTTAGGATTAATTGAAAATAATTGAGAAATTGGGTTCAGTTAACCTTGAGATAGATTCCAATTATAGTTTAATTGAAATGCATTTAGATAAGAAGTTCAAGTTGCATTAGAAATAAGAATTAATTAATTTCATGCACTTGTGATAAAAATAGATAATTCTTTGATTTATTCAAGAAAAGAGTCTTTTCAATGCAACTAAACTTCTTTTTCTGAAAAGCTTTGAGTTCCAATTTTAGAGAATAATCAATAATTCATTTAATTGCTTTTCTTATTTCAAGTTCTAAATTTAGAAAAAGAAATAATATCTCAAGTTTGATTTCTCTCTCAATTCAATTCTTTTATTTTATTTTCAATTTAACTCTTGCTTTGTAATTAATTCCTCTTTTGTAATAAATTAATTCCCTTTTGCATGATTAAATGGCAAATTTATTAATTAATTAAATATGCTAGGATATTTAATAAATTAAACGGGATAATGGATTAAAAAATGATTTTCTTGGAATGATTCAATTAATTAAATAAATATTTAATTAATATAGAATAATTAACTTGCCATGTGATATTTGATGATTGAAATATTAATAATGTGCTCAAGATTGATTTAATTGCCTTTGGTTAGGACCTTGGTGATTTTGTCGAGATTAGGGGCCCATGGTTTATATGACCAAATTTAGGGTATTATATTGGTTCCTCTATTGGTGAAGATTTTGTGAAAAAGGGAAGAATGAATTATGGTTCATGGGAAAGTTGTTGCTGAATGGGAAAATGGGATGCTATCTTGAGGGACTCATCTTTTGAGTTATATAGTTAAGCTATTAGACAACTTGGATAGTGTGAGATCTCAATTGGATCAAACACTAGATTTGTTGTCATAAGAAATATAGGTACAAGAAAAGGACCTTGATGCTCGGCTTAAGCTTGAGGATTTTTAACTGGATGTTCTTATGTATAGTGAAATCATTCCCACTCATCAAATGTGCATTGAACAATGAGAAGCCCTAGAATACAAAATGGATGCTTTTGAATAGTTGATCAAAGATCTTCAAAAATCTCAAAAAAACTATAATGAGAAAAGACTTGATATTATTAATAAATTCTCTAAGTTTTCGGGCAAGCTAGTTAATGATGATAAAAACCTCCTTCCTATTGAGTCTATTATCCAAGAATTCAGTCTATTGGTTAGTACAAAAATGGATAAAGAAGAATTTTTAGTTCTTTGTATTGACAAATTGATAGACTTTCAAGTAATCCTGGATAATTTGGAATCTCATCTGAAGAAACATAGGAAAGGGTGTGTCAGCATTGGTGATTCAGTTACTCAAGCTCATGCTATTGCAAGTCATATTAATGGACCCGATAAATCCCCAATGAAAGAAGCCCCCAACAAGTTTGAGCAATTTCTAAAGAAGAATTATGATGATGAAGAAGTCTCTCCCGATATTTAGTAGTTTTTATCTAAGTTATTTTATTGTAATTTTCATTTTTTTTATATATTTTACATTCTACTTGTACATATGTAGTTTTCATGTAAAGAGAGTACAAGTCCTAAGTCAAATCGCACTGTACTTTGAATAAGTCAAAATTAATTGTATATTTCCTAGATTTTGTCAAGGCTCTTCTCTATATAAAATAGAGAACTCATTGTAAATATTCATCTTTTGGCTAATGCATCAAAATTTTTATTTATTGGAGAGCTATCATATACTTGGCACTTGTAATGAAAATCTGAAAATTCTATCAATAAAGAAATAGAGTTTTTTCTCCAATCTTTGTCTTGGAAGTGTTGGGAAAATGGTGTCTCAACCTTACATTTACATGAGGTTACTATTTATAGTAAGTTTTAATTTGAGTATGAAATGCTGCAAAATTCTCCCCAGAGGTTTTGGTTGGCTAGATAAGCATTCCGGTAAAGTTTTGTAACAATATCACAACTAGTTTTGAAGATATGAAAGTTTTTGGTTTGGAGGGGTGCGATGAAAGGTTTAAATTTAATTTTGAGGAATTTAGAGGCTCTAAAACACCCTGAAAAGTGGGCATAAATGGCATAGAAATTTATGAGGTGATAGAGAACTTCACAAACTTTCCAGCGCTTCATCAATCGAACACATGGTTCACAAGTTATGGGCTCCGAAAGTTTGTACTCCTGAAATAGGAAATATAAAATGCATTAGACACATAAATGAGCCGTAAAAAGGAGGGACACGTATTGATGTGTGTTTTGACACATCATAGGAAATCTAGATAGGAGATAAGGTCAGTTCCACTTTAATGGGTGGTTTTAGCCCATGGTTTTGTAATACTGTTTGATGGTTTGTTGTATTGTATCTCTTATATATGAGGTGCGTGAGATATAGGTTGTGTGTAAGAGTCTTATGGCTATTGATTTACCTTTGAATCTTTGATTAGTGGTACTCCTACAAAGAGCTTTCTTTGTAAGTATATTGCAATCTTTAATTTATTATTGAATAATATATTGAGCTGCTTTTGGAGTGTGGGATTTTTCTCCCGAAAGGTTTTTCCCCATGTAAATCACTATGTTGTGGTATGAATGTTTTTATGTCAATTTTTGTAAAGTTTCTATAACTATTGTGATGATCTGTAATTTTTTTTGCATTATCCTCCTCTCAAGGTTAGTGCAGGAAGTTATTTCGCTATTTAACTTCCTTACAAGTGGTATCAAAGCTTAACACCTTTGGTTTCAGTTGTGGGTTGTTGGGCTTTTTGAACTAATTCAAATTTGAGCGGGAGCTTATGTAGAAGACACTTTTTGATCTTGTTGTAGGAATTTTCAGATGGCAAGTTCATCGAGGAGAATAGAGGTGGATAAATTTAATGGAGGTAATTTTGAGATGTGGAAGGTGAAGATGGAAGATCTATTAATAGATCAAGATATGTGGGATGTTGTTGATGCGAATGTCTCAAGACCCTCATATCCTACTATGGCTACTCAGTAACATGTTATGGATCAAAAAGCCAAGGGTATAATCAGATTGTGCATGAAAAACTATGTTCTAATCAATATCCAAGAAGAGAATACTGCAAAGAAGTTATGGACGAAGCTTGGTGAAATGTATCAAGCGAAATCCTTATTGAATCAAATTTTCTTGAGGAAGAAGCTATATTCCTTGAAGATGGAAGAGGGTGGATGAATTGCAGACCACCTAGAAGAATTTAATATGTTGGTGGCTCAATTGGTATTTGTTGGCGTTAAGATGGATGAAGAGGAGAAATTCTAGATCTTTCTTTATTCTTTGCCTGATTAGTGGGATTCTCTTGTTATGGCTATCAATAGTACTTCTATTGTTTTGAAGTTTGAAGATGTGGTGGGTGCCCTACTTCATGAAGAGATGAGAAGGAAGGTATCCATCAGTTCAAAGGAAGCCCTAACTGTTTGAGGAAGACCTAAGGGAAAAGGCAAGAAGAATGAGAAGCGTAACAAGTCCAAATCCAAAGGGATATAAAAATCTCTTGGAAATTCCAAAGTCACATGCCAACATTGCAGTAAGCCAGGTCACATCTGTAAGGACTAAAAGAAGAAAAGAAGAAGAAAAAGAAGGAATTTGATTCTGATTCTGAGTCCAAGAAGGATGATGGTGATGCATTCATTACAAATTTGGCTATTGATGTAGGTAATGATGCATGGTTAATTGACTCATGTGCATATTTTAATATAACTTTCAATAAAGATTGGTTTTATGAATATGAAGAATTTAATAGAGGCAAGATGTACTTGGGTAATGATTCACATTTGGACATTGTTGGTTGAGGTAAATTTAGGATCAGGTTTCCTGATGGTAGAATAAAAAGGATTAATGGTTTGTTGCATATCCCTAGATTAAAATGAAATTTATTATTTGTGAGAAAACTGATAGATGCAGGTGTGCATGTAGTCTTTTCTAATGCAGGATGTAAGATGATTAAGGGTGCTATGGTGATTGCTAGAGGTGTCAGGTTCAACAATTTGTATAAGCTAGAGGCATACACTATTGAGTGTAATAGCACTTCTATAAAATTAAATCTGTGGATACTCCATCAGAAGATTTGAAGGTTTCAACTTCAGTGGATGGACATGGCTTTTGGGTACCTAAGGGTGCTCTTTCTTTTGAAGCAAAGTTACCTAGAGAGAAGACTATGCTATGGCACCAGAGACTTGGCCACATTGGAGAAAAGGGTCTAAGGACCTTGAAAAATAAAAATCTTGTTGAAGGTTTGAATGATTGTAATCTTGAATTTGATTTTGGTGTGAATTGCATTTATAGAAAATTAAACCACGTTCAGTTTTACTCAAGTTCTCATACATCTTGTGGTATTTTGGATCTTATTCATTATGATGTGTTTGGTCTTGTAGATGTTCCTTCAATTGGAAAATACACATATTATGTTTTATTTATTGATGATTTTAGTAGAAGGACGTGGGTATACTTTCTAAAGAGTAAAACTAAAGTTTTTTAGTCATTTTAAAGAATTTAAAGCAATGGTTGAGTTTGAGACTGGAAATAAAATTAAACGTTTGAGGATTAATAATGGTGGTGAATTTTGCTAGATAATGATTTTGACAGATTCTATAAAGACTACAACATTAATAGATAGAAAACAACTCTGTATTCTCCACAACAAAATGGAGTTGCAGAAAGAATGAACATGACACTGATGGGGAAGGCTAGGAGTATGCTAAGTGGTGCTGGTCTAGAACAAAAGTTTTGGGTTGAAGTTGTTGCCACTGTTTGCTACCTAATTAGCAGGTCTCCTGCATCATCTCTTGTTGATAAAATACCTATGGAAGCATGGTCAGGTCACAAGCCTTCATTGAGACATCTTAGAGTTTTTGGTTGTGAGGCATATACACATGTGCCAAAGGAGAAGCAAACAAAGTTGGAGAACAAGGCTACAAAATGTATCTTCATCGGTTACAATTATGGTGTGAAAGGATACAAGCTTTGGGACCTTGTTGCACAAAAGGTAGTTCATAGTAGAAGTGTTATTTTTAGAAAAATTAAGTCTCCTTCTATTACATTGCAGCCAGAACAATCTAAGCAGAAAGATATGATCCAATTCCCTTCTACACCTAAAAGAGTTGAATTGAGACCACTTGATAGGCAAGAAGTTGAGGAGAGCTCATCTAGCTCAGAATCTTTAGAAGAGGAGGAAGAACCTCCAACTCAACTTATTCAAAGGTCTACAAGACATAGATAACCACCTAAAAGGTATTCACCTGATGATTGGAGATGTATTTTTTCTTTGAATACTAATGTGGATGAACCTAGATCTATAGAAGAGGCATTAGGTATGAATGATGCAGACTCTTGGAAGATTGCTATGGAAGAAGAAATGATGGCTTTTAAAAAGAATGATACATGGGACCTTGTATTGTTTCTTGAATGATGAAAGCCTGTTGGTTTTAAATAGGTGTTCAAGAAAAATATTGGTGTAGATGGAAGCATTGAGAAGTATAAAGCAAAGTTGGTTGCAAATGGATAATGTTAGGTTGAGGGTGTTGATATGGTGAGATATTTTCTCCTGTTGCAAAAATGACATCCATTATATTTTTTCTTTCTATTGCCACTACTTATGATTTTGAGGTTGAGCAAATGGATGTGAAAACTACTTTCCTTCATTGTGATTTGGAGGAGGATATTTATATGACACAACCAGAGCACTATGTGGTGAAAGGTAAAAGTAACTTGGTCTGTAAATTAAAGAAATCTTTGTATGGCCTCAAACAGAGTCCTAGGATGTGGTACCCAAAATCTAATACATATGTGTTGAATTTGGGTTTGAGCATTCTAAATTAGATCATTGTGTTTATTATAAATCTGATGGTGGTCATTTTTATAAATTACATTATATGTTGTTGATATGTTATTCACTGGTAAAAGGAAAGGTATGATTTCAAAATTAAAGTCTCATCTTGCTGCTAAATTTAAAATGAAAGATATTGGTGCAACAAAGCATATTCTTGTGATGGAAATTATAAGAGATAGAGTGAATAGAAAGTTATGGCTAGGCTAGAGTAAGTATGTGAATTCAGTTTTGTGGAGGTTCAACATAAAGAATTGTAGACTATTATGTGTTCCCTTCACAGTTGGAACAAAATTATCTGTTTCAAATTGTCCTACATACCCATTGGAGATGGAAGACATGAGAAGAGTGCCTTACCAAAGTGGATTTGGAAGTTTTATGTATGCTATGATGCATACTAGACTAGACATTTCCCAAATAGTAAGAGTTCTTTCCAGATATATGTCTAGTCCTGGTAGAGTTCATTGGGATGCAATCAAAAGAGTCTTCAAATATTTGAAGGGTACCTCAGAGTATTCTTTGTGTTATCATGGTAATTTGGTTGGAGATATGACTTTCCTTAATATTCATGGTTATGTGGATTCAGACTAGGCAAGCGATATTAATAGCAAAAGATCCACTAGTGCTTATGTGTTTACTTTATTTTGTGCTGCAATTAGTTGGATGAGTAAGCAATAGGTTGTAGTTGCTTTGTCCACTACTAAAGAAAAGAATATGGCAACTACTCATGCTTGTAAGGAATCCATTTGGTTTAAGAGACTATGTTCAGATATTGGAATAAAACAAGGTACAATGATAATTTATTGTGACAGTCAGAGTGCGATCTTCCTAGCTAAGAACCCAAATTTCATGCTTGAACCGAACATATTGATGTTCAGTATCATTTTGTTAGAGATATGGTTGAAAATGGTAGGGTAAAGCTGGTTAAGGTAGAGACTTTGATGAATGTTAGAGATGCTTTAACTGAGTTTGTGAACACAGAGAAGTTCAGATGGTGTTTGGAGTCTATGGGCCTCGTGGCCCCTAGCAATTGATTTATTGTGTTGATACTCCCTTTACTCTTGCAAGGTGTTCGACAAGTGAGAGAATATTTGGAAATGGTTTCTCAACCTTGCATTTACATGAGGTTACTATTTGTAGAAAGTTTTCATTTGAGCATGAAATCTAGTGTGATATTCTACCCAAAGCTTCTAGCTAGCTAGATAAGCATTCCGGTAAAGTTTTTATGCAATATCACAACTAGTTTTGAAGATATATCCATTTTGGAGGGGCGTGATGAAACGTTTAAATTTAATTTTGAGGAATTTAAAGGCTCCAAAATACCCTAAAATGTGGGCATAAATAGTGTATATATTTAAGAGGTGATAGAGCACTTTGCGAGCTTTCTGGCACTTCAAATTGTTCATCAATCGGACACACGATTCATAAGTTATGGCCTTTGGAAGTTCATACTCTTGAAATAGGAAATATAAAATGAATTGAACACATAAATGAGTTGTAAAAGAGAGGGACATGTGTTGATGTGTGTTTTGACATGTCACAGGGCATCTAGATAGGAGATAAGGTCAGCTCCACTTTATTGGGTGGTTTTAGCCCATGGTTTTGTAATATCATCTGATAGTTTCTTGTATTGTATCTCCTATATATGAGGTGCGTGAGATAGAGGTTGTGTGTAAGAGTCTTATGGCTATTGAGTTACCTTTGAATCTCTAATTAGTGGTCCTCTTGCAAAGATATTTCTTTGCAAGTATATTATAATTTATAATTGATTGCTAAATAATATATTGAGCTGCTTTTGGATTATGGGGTTTTTCTCTCGAAATTTTTTTCCCCATGTAAATCATTGTGTTGTGGTATAAATGTTTTTGTCTATTTCTATTAAGTTTTTATAACTGTTGTGACGATCTATAAAAGTTTTTGCATTATCCTCTTCTCAAGGTTAGTGTAGGAAGTTGTTTTGCTACTTAACTCCCTTATAAGAAGCACTTTGTTATATGTGAGAGTGTTCTTATGCTATTCTTAACATACTATCTTTAAAGATTGAATTGTGAATTGTGAGAAGTTAATGGACTAAAAGGTATAAAGGTGAAATATTGTAGACTTTGTGCTATATTAGTTTATTGTGAACCAATTATATATAATTGATAATAAGGTGGAGACTTTAATTTGTACCAAGTTATCTGTTTAGGGTAGATAAGATTATGATATATGTGTAAGACTTTGAGCTACCTATTTATTGTCGTTCGAGTTTCAAGAATCAGTAAGAGAGACCATATAAGAATTTTGGCTTACAGTGGTTTCATAGTTAGCATAGATTTGTTGGTACATCTTCAATTTATTATTTCTTAAATTAGTATCTTCTAATTGGTAATTTGTTGTAAAGGAGAAAGTCCACTATGAAGTAAGAGAGCTGGATAAACACTTATTTTGAAAAAAAAGAATATTGTGATTGTAACACCTTGGGAAATAGTTTCAGAGATAGAAATTAAATAGATATTAATTATTAAGTTGCAATAAAAAGGCATCCTCCCTTTTGCGAGGAGAGATTCAATCTCATCATATTGTGGCTGAAAACTACCATTTTGTAAACACTGTTGAACACACAAGTACACTGAGAAGGGTGGGTTGAATTAATATATACTTAAATACTTCTAAAAACACTTTTGAGCATTCACATGTACTTAACCATATAATGCAAAAGAATGTGTAGATCAATAACACAACACACAACACCAGGATATATGTGGAAAACCCAAGATGGGAAAAACCATAGTGAGAAAATGTTGCTTGGAGCTACTATCAAAATCTAGCCTCATAAATGTATCAATTATTTACAATTAATTTGAAGGCACCAATATTTAGGAGACACCGATCCCTCAGAATTTATGGACACCAATCCAAAGGAGCGCCAGCCCGCTGGCAATTACTTGACTTGAAGGCACCAACCTTATAGAGGGAAGTCAGTCCTATGCCAACCTGAGAGTCAAAATCACTACGACTACCCAAAAGAAATACAAGGTCAAGACCATCAGGACCATTATAATTCCATGGTTTCTAAATATTTAGTGCAGGACACATATGAGAAAAAGGGTTCACAAGTTTAGGAAAATATTCCTATTTATGTATTTATGAACTGGCAAGAAGATGACGAGGATCTACCACAAGAAGGAAATATCATGGCTTATGAACAATAGGTTGTTAGTGTTGAAGAAGATGAGTTGACTTATCAGATTCATCTTTGCGAGCAAGAGATGGAAGACCAAAGAAACCAGGACGAGGAAAAGCTTACAAGGGTAATGGAAGCAAAAAATGAGCAAATGAAGGCTTTATTGGTTCAATTTAAGAAAGATCAGAATATTTTAGTGCCTAGTTTCAGCCATACACCTCCAACTCGATATCTTCTCCCATGACATAAGAGGTAACACATGTAGATAATGTTCAAAATGTAAGGCAGATCTACTATTTGAGGTAGAAATGGTTAGTAGTCTTGAACAACAAACCCAAGAGAAAGGAATGATTCATATTGATCTATTTGCTGAGCTTCCTTTATTTGTTGATGATGATCAAGACATATATGAGCCAACCTTTATAGTAGAAGGAAGCAATAAAATAATTTATCAAGAAGAAATAAGTATCACATAGGAGCCTAGACGCTCAAGAGGTTGTCCTATTAGGAACTTATCCAGAGAAGAGGACAACAAAGCATTGCAAACTAAGCTTGCAATTGAGCATGAAAGTCCAAAGGTCAAAGATCCTAGTCATATAACAGAAGAGGTTTTCATCCCAATCATCTCTTCATTTGCAAAGGGATGTGAATATGAACAACTGAAAGAGGTAGAAGATTTGTTGTTCATTCTTCAAAAAGTTGTACAGTATTGTCTAAGGCATATCTTCAGCCTGATTATCTTTGTAACCGCCCAAACACATGTACAATATGACATTTTGTCAAGAAAGGGCAGTTACTTCTCAAAACCAGTGTGGTTTTGTATAACCAAGTTTCTATCTTGGTTAGGTTAGGATAGAATAGGTCTTCAGTTTCTATTTTCTAGATTCAGTTTTAGAGGTTTTAGTTCAGCTTTATTTTCCAAGAAGTGTTGATGCACAGTTTTCAGGCCCAGCTATAGGCAGAGCCATAGTAGTTTTCTTTTAGTTTTGTTTTGTTGTAAACAACTGAGCTACAAAAGGAAATTTCATAGATTCAATGGGAAAGTTTATTACAATTACAAAGGACATATTTGACTCTGTGCCCAATGGATGTAACAAAGGCTACTGGATACTGCTTGTTTAGTAGGCAAACACCCCTGAGAGGTTGCCAAAAATGTTACCAAAAATTGCTATAACTAAATTTGGTGGCCTATTGAGGCCTTACACATTGCAGATGAAGAAAGGTACACAATTTTTTTTTCATAAAAGTTCTTCATTTCACACATCATGATTGAAAATTCAAATTTTATTTCATTATGCAAGTATTCTTCAAGAAACAATAGTAAAAGATTGCATAAAACAACTTTTGTATTACAAAGAATGCGTAAGGTTACCCACACAAGCCATGGGTATGACTTGCAAAGTACAAATAAAATGATATGAACATGTATAAATAGAAAAAGAGAGAGAGCAAGATATGTCATTGCCTTTCAATGATGAACTGTTGGTTTGTTGAAGTTGAATCTTTGTCTTCATGCTCCTAGCGCTCCTAGATTTCCTGCAAGAGGTGAGGAATAGGTGTGTCAGAGCTTGGGATCTTTCTTCCTCTATTAATCTATTTATACACATAAACATTAGACTATAAATGGAGAAAAATCAGATCAGAGCAAGAAAGAAAATCAGAGAGATTGAAGTAACAAATCATTAGAAGCTTCATGAGCTTCTTATATTATCTAACTTGTTTGTTCACTGTGTAGGTATAAGATAGGTTTCCATTTCATAAATATCAAGTATGTGGGTTAAAATAGGCTCCCACAAGGGTTGAGCTCAACATACCAGTCATCATTCACAGGGTGACACTAATAAGTTGTTAACCATAGAATGCAACTGTATCTGTGGTCCCATATACTATCTGTAGACACCTAAAAATGGTCAACGCTTGCGGAGTCATACTTTAACATTGGCACATTGCCTTATTTTAGGTTTTTGTGTCACATTAACATTTCTTCTATGTTGCATACTTGGTCTTTATCATTTGTGAGCATCGAGTCCTTCTTTTGCTTTCCTCATTTTTATCGCTTTTGAATTAGGGTTTTGTCCTCTTATCAATCTTATCGTTTTGAGATCGATTTGTCATCGATCCCCGTCCTTGTCAATCTTGTCATTTTATGATCGATTCATCATCGATCCTTGTCCTCTTCAATCATGTCAATTGGCGCATATCAATTCGGTCTCTTTATCAATATTGGTCAATTTGTCAATCAATCTCAATTGTTTATCAATCAAATCAATTCAAAATCATGGTTGAATCGACATCAAATCAATCTTACATCAAGACCTAATTGTCGTCCTTGCATTTCTAATTTATCTTCTAGGGTTTCATGATTTATTCATTTAACCTTGTTTGTCATTTTCTCTCCATTTTCCCTCTAGGTTAAATAATTTATTTATTTATCCTAAGTCTTCTTGTCACAATTAAATTTTTATTTAATTGGCTAATAAATTCCTCCTATTTTTGTAAATTAATTAATGAATGAGAAATTATTAATTATTTTACCTAATTTTCATCAATTTCCTAATTTCCAAGTCATTATTTCTAACCTAATTTTCTAATTTCTCCTAAATTCCTAAATGTCTTTCTATTTCAAATTCATGTCATAAATCCTTGCATAGAAATTTGTCATAAATTGTCATAAATCCTTGCATAGCAATTTGTCATACACTTGTCATAATTTTGCTATTCTTGATTTGAATTTCCATTCGAATAATTTTCATGCTAATCTAATCTTTTCTCCAATTTATCTATAAATTGGATGAATTTCTTCAATCAAGACTAATCACATTATCGAACTAATCACTTTTTCGAATCACTTTGTCGAATTAATCACGCTTCGAGTATTCTTGCGCTACTATCTTGTCTACTTGCTTTCATCTCATGTGTATGCACTTGTAGGTGAGATCCACAACAAAGCTATTTGAAGGAGAAAGAAGGAAAATGGAGCCACATGAAGGAGACATTCAAGTCTGCATTTGGTTTGCTTAATTTTCAAATCTTGAATGTTTTGCTTTCATGTCTTTATTGAGTGTGTTAGGATTGATCATTGCATTTGTGATTTTGTGATTGAGCTATGACTAATGTTGAATTACTTGTGATGATTTCCAATTTCCTAGATACATTAATTGGTGAACCCGACGTGAACTAACCACTTAACCATGCTTTTGAGTGCTTTTGCAGGTCAAAAACCCAAGAAACGGGGTAGTGCAGTGTTTTCTGGGAACTTCTGCGCCTGTGTCAAGCATTCTGCGGCTGTGTTAGACATTCTGCGCTTGTGTCAAGGACATTCTGCACTTGTGTCAGACATTCTATGCCTGTGTCAGACATTCTGCGCCTGTGTAGGGCCAGAAACAAAGGTTAAAAAGCAGTGTTTTTTACTTGCAAATTGTTCTGTTTTGCATGTTGTTTCTGCTTTTTTGGTTTTTGGTACTGATTCTCTATGCACCACCTTGGCATACGCATGGCAAAGACAAAAAATGAAACTACTAACACATTTTATGCAGGTTCGATAGTCAAAGACTAAACATATCAAACTTCTGACTTGGGTTTTTTGCAGGTTGCCTTGGACTACAACTAAACGTTGTGTTTGCAATTAATGTTTAGGCACCTAGTATGATTTCTATATAGGATGGAATGAATATATGTTTTCTTTGATTGTTGAGTTTTACATTGGAGTAGGAGAGTATGCTCTCATCCTTCTTAGGGTGATCAGAAATCCAGATCTTCGATACCATGCTCATGTTTTTGATTGTGTGTCACCTTTAGAGGGCCTGCCTTCCCGACCATTTGCTTTTGCAGGCAAGTGATAATCGTGAGAAGGGAATGACCCAAAGTGAGTACGGATAGAATACCTTGGCATTCTAACTCACTATAAACAAATACCTGATGGGCGAAAGCTTTGAAGGAAGGGTTACATGGGAATTGTAGTTACTTGGGAAGTGATGACCCTTGAACTCTTTCTCATATCAACATCTAAGTAGGGCCTCAAGGTCTAAATCATACTTGCACAACTACATTTGCTTGGTATCTTGGTGGGCTTAATGTCTCAATCATGCTTGCGTGACACCAAGGAGTAACGCTTAACAGAAATCCTTACTAAACACCTTGTATTTAGAGGCCAAAAATCCTTCTAGATGCTTAAGAAGGACAAGTTCGGATACTTGGAAGAGATGCTAAGTTTTCCATGGGGAGATTTCCATGGGGACTGATGCTTGGCTACCCTGAGAAGTGAGTACCATGGAGGGGAGCCCGTGGGGTCAAGCATCTATGTATTCTCCTTGAATCCCATAATGAGTCTACCTCTCAAGTACCTACTGTCCTTACTTACCATAAGAAATGTGTGAATGAGCATGATTGTCTTGAGTCTAAGTTAAAATATCTTGTCTTCTCTGCTTGTCAAAAGTTGAATTGCATCTCATTTCAAAAACAAGATAAATTGATTCAAAACAAGGTTAAACACAAGAACATTTCATCCAACAAAGTTCAAAACACCTTCAAACATGGTTGTCAAACATTTTTCAAAATCTTGTCTCAACATTCATGTCACTTAGATTTAAGTTCATCTTAGGTTTGCATTTTGCAAATTCATTGTCAAGTACCAAGGTTAGGTTTCACCTAGGTCATACTCCTTTGCATATCAATAAAGGTCATCCGTTTGCATGTGTCCTCTTGCATTAGAGTAATACCATTGTCATACATTTGCATTTGCATACCCTAGGTCTCTTCATCAAGCTTAGGTCATTATCATATCATATTAGGGTCATTTGCATAGTAATTGTCCCTTTGCATATAGTGTCAAAACTAGGTTTTGTCATACTTGAGTAATGCAAATCTTTGATAAACCCTAAGTCATTGTTAGGGAGTCTAGACCTTATCAACCTTTTCTCTTTATGTCATTATTGTCATTTGGTCAAACCTAGCTTACTATCCAAGCATATAGGTGAGACATTGTCATTGTCCTTTCGTCACTTGGTCCTTTTGTCCTTTGAGGTCTAGACATCATTTCAATTTCCTAGGGGTCTCATTTTTAGAATTGCATTCAAAAGTTTGTCAAAATCTTGAAAAACAACCAAAAACATAGATTGCATTCTTGCCATAGATTGGATTTTCATCTATTTAGTTTGCATTTAGTTGCATATCATATATTATCTTTGAAAAATCCCAAAAACATTGCATAGTGACATGTCTATTGAAACAAGGTTCCAAGCACCAATGATGTAACAAAGTTTGACATATCAACCGACAATGCAATCACAATTATATCCAACCCAACAACAAAGCAATATCGATCAAACTTTTTATGATGAAACAAGTCTCCAAATACAAAAACTAGAGGAGAAACTAGCTCAAGAAAAGGAGATTTTCGAACAAAGAGTGAAAAACATTGAGAAGAATAGATCACAAATGTCCAAAATGTTTCAAAAATTTCCAGGTCGAAATCCAAAGATTGAGCCAATTGATGTAAGATCTCTTCTTGAACGATCAGACATACCAGCTCTCCTCTCCCAAATAGAGATGATGAAACAATTTCAAGAAAAGAGACTACATCAATTTCAACATTATGTGCCTCCACAACAAGAACAAGAAGGTGTTTACTATCAATCAGATTTTCAACCATCACAACCAATTGTTCAATAGTTCAAACATTTCCAACAGACACAACCAATGGTCCAACGTATACAACCAACACAACCAATGGTCCAATTTCAACAATATGTCCAACCAACTATACAATGTCAACAAATAGTTCAACAAATGGTGGAATATCAACAAGTTCAATCAACATATCAATGTCAACAACCACAACCAAACATTCAAAAACAAAGGTTGCAGCACACACCAACCCAAGTTTCAAACATGTCAGAACAATTGAACCAAGTCCAATATCAAAATATGACATCAAACCAAAAACAAGTTCAAATTCCAAATACAACCATGTCAAAACCTCGAAAGAAAGGTGGCTTTATTGCAATGGTCTTAAGGAAACTACCAAGTGAGTTCTTTGAGGAAGATCAAAATAATACACTTATGTCTAGCAATGCCTCATCCCCTCGCAAACAAATTGACTCTCCAGTGGCATCTATCCCTACACCTTTAGAAGTTTCACAAGAACCTTCCATATTGTCCTCATCAAATAATACACCCGAGGATGCAATTATCCAAGAGCTATCCATAATTGATTGCCAAGATAATCCAATTCATGATGCACATCCTTGTCATGTTTTAGAAATACAAGACCCAATGCCACCATGCACTTTATTGCCATTACCTATTTTAGAGGACCCCATTCGAAGTCCCTCTTCCTCATGTTCAAGCATTGATTCCTTGCCAAAATCCATCACAAATGTTCAAAGTGCATTTCCTTCATGCCAAAACATTGATTCCTTGTTAGAATCCTCCATGCATATCCAAACTCCAACCTCATGTCAAGAGGATAATTTAGAGCATGAAGAAATGTGTCTTAAAACAGATCAAGATCAAGATCTTGAAACCTTATCATCCCATCCAATTGTTGACTAGGACCCCATGTTCCTAGACACTCACGATGATTCCCCTATTCTTGTCCATCCTATCCAAAGTCCTATTGACACTCCATTCCCCGAGCAAGATCAAGATATCCCAGTTCATCCAATCCCAAATGATCCCCTTCCATTTCATGAACACAATGTCCTTTCAAATCCCATTGACATTCCACTTCCTAAGAAAGATCAAGATATCCTTTCCATCCTTTATGATGATCCCATTGAAAGTCAAGAGCAAAGAACCTTTAAAGAGGATTCCAATGATCTTCCTCCTTGTCAAGATCAAATTATTCCTTCAGATCCTCCACAAGATCCACTTGTTCCTCCATCTCCTTGTCCTAATGCTCCATATACATGCCAAGCTTGCATTTCTTTTGATGATCCCAATATTTCTCCCATTCCATCTCTTGAAGAGCTTGTCATTGAACCATGTCCACTACATGATCCTAATCGCCCTCATGATCCTAATCCTCTTCATGATTCTAACGTGTCAGTGCAAGATTTTCATGAACCCTCGACATCAACAATGGGTTCTTCCACTTTGGTGCAATCTGATCCACTTCAAGATCTCATTATTTCTCTCATATCATATCCACCTCATAATGGACTCGCGTCTTCTTCCCAAAGAAAAGAGTATCCTACAAGTCAAGATATTCATAAAGGCAAAGGAGTAGACACCCATAAGCAAGAATCCCTTCATGTTAAAGAAAATATTAAGGGTCATGGCCTCAGTGAAATTCCTCAAGACGTGGGTACCCCTACTAAATCCAACATCCCTTCAAAATCCAAACATACACCTTCCCCATCATCCCTTCCATCCATCTTAGGTCCTTATATCCCTTCGTCCTCTATGCAAGGTCAGCAAAGGCACACATCCTTGAGTAAATTTCATGAATCCAAAAGAAGTCCATTTCATTCATATCCATCCATGCATTCCTTTCCCCCTCCAAGCAATTTGGATGCCAAGCATAAAAGTCATAAGTCTAGCAATCCACATGTATTCAAGGATCAACATGTCCAATATAATTGACATGTCAAAACAAAGAACAATATGATCTATAAAGAAAAAGAAATATCCAAAAGGCCACAAAGGCCCACTGAGCAAAATAAAGCAAAGTCAAAATATATATGGGTTCCTAAATCCCTTGTGCAAGCAATGCACTCCAAGGAACCACAAAAGCGTGAAACATCAAAAACCATGTGGATTCCCAAGCAGCTTCTTGAAGCACAAAAAGAAAAATCCAACTTGGCATCCAAAGTTTCTATTCCTCCATCCAAACCTCTCAAATTTGTTCCTCCATCACCTTCTTTATCCATTTTGGGCCCTTATGTCCACAAATCCCTAGCTATTCCTTCATCAAAATCTCCATATCCAAAGCACATCTTTCCTCCATCAGTCCATCACCCCTCAAGGTGTGTGCCAATGTCAATCTTGCCAACATTTCTATCCACCGAAGCCCAATTCTTCCAATACCCTATCCATTATCCAATGCATATTTTTCATCCTTCGATCCCTTTGATCCCATCCTTTGCATAAATCCTTGCCTTAGTTTCATCTCTTTTTCCATGTCCTTATCCTACCAACATCTTTGAGCATACTTTTAAAGGTCATGGTCCATTTTTTTCAAGGCTACTATCCAAAAAAAAAAAAAAGATGCTTGAGTCCTTCTTCCATCCCCTATCATGTGTCCATCTTCTATTGAAAAAGTCAAAATACAAAAAGAAAAAAAAAAGTGAAAAAAAAAGACAAAAGAAAAAAGTAAAGCAAAAATAATTCGCCCTCTGGTGAAAACTTGGCAAATAGGCACCTTGGGCAAGTACCATGATGAAAACTTGGCAAACAGGCGTCATGCGTAATCTATGAACTTCTTGCACACCACACTTGGGGGCAAGTTTCCTCCATCATATCCTATTGCCCTTCATTATCCTATCGAACCCCTGTCGTTACCCTTCATATCCTATTGTCCCTCATGTCCAGTTTCCCTTTCCACCTTTGATCTTGACAAGGCTGAGGATCTTCATGAGCATCATGTATCTTGTTTGCAGCTTTTAGTCTATCATAGCTTTTGGTCATTTATCCATTTGCTTATTACGACCTTTCATCCATATTTCCTGTCTTATTGCAACTTTCTGCCACTATCCCTTAGCCTATCCCGACCTTCAGTCCATGTCCCTTATCCATTCTTGGTCTTGCTTATCCTATCCATATCTTATCACTATCCATACACTATTTTTCATTCCTTGATCTTGATCTGACATAAGGACATAACATTTAAACATGGTTTCAAAAACCTCTTGACATGTCCCTCATGCCATTTCACTGCTTTACATTGTCATATCCAGTCTCTTGTCCCATCACGCAATAGCCCTTGAAAATTGCATTTGCATTGTCTCCATAATAAATGACCTTTGTCTTCCCTCTATCCACCAACATTTCAGCAAGATTGTTTATCCATTTGTCATATTCCTTGCCTTGCTAAACACTGGGGGCAAAAAAAATCTATAAAAAAATTGAAAAAATGTCTTGAAATAATTCAAAAAAACTGAAAAATGTCCTAAAATAAGATCATAAAAATTGAAAAATGTCCTAAAAAAATCCAAAAAAACCAAATAATGTCCTGAAAAAATCCAAAATACCAAATAATGTCCTTAAAAAATCCAAAAAAATCAAATAATGTCATGAAAAAATCCAAAAAAATCAAATAATGTCCTGAAAAAATCCCTAAAAAGTCCAATAAAGTCCTGAAAAAAAAAATGAACAAAAAAAATTTCAAAACATTAAAATCCAAAAACAAAAAAAAATAAAAAATGATCCCTTTGTGCATAGATAGATCCCTAAGTATCCATCCAATGACTCGCAATCAACATTGTGCTTTACTGAAATCATGCATAAACAGATGAACTCTTTCAATCAACCCAGACATTCAAACTGATCAAACTTGTCATATCAATCAACATCAATATCATTCATCCTTGGCACACTATCATGGGTCTTATACAGGGTGTGGTATACTCGAAACCAGACTGTGTCCTGTCTTAGACGGAGTACTGCATGTTCTGAAACTAGACAGCATGATCGTCCTATCAACACTTTCAACTTTTGACAATGAAGATCGAGATGTTTGTTTGATTTGTTTGAATTTGTGCGTCTTATCTTTTTACTGATTTATCTTTGGCTTCAATCATGTTCCTATGTTGCTCGATGATGTCACTAAGTGATTTAGAGTGACTGGGATGGTTCATGGTCCCTTTCTTTTTTTGTTGTGATTGTTGTTTGTCTGTGATGTGTCTGTCTTTTGCAAAAAGGTTTACATTTCAGCTCTGGCCTTGAATGCAATGATGCTCTGCATCCGCTTTGCTACATTAAATAAAGGTTCTCACCTACTTATGTGCATTTGTGAAAGCAAGTTTTCCTTCATCTCTAACTGTCCTTTGTCTAATTTCTTCTCACTAACATTTCTTCCGTCAGTCCGTTTAGTCCATTCGAACCTATCGTCTTTTGTCATTCTTATCGATCACTTGGCCTCTTTTCTAGATTTTTCTGGCCAATTCCTCGAGGGGGCATGCATATGTCATTGTTATTGTCTAGGGCATTTTCATTATTGTTCTTTGAAACAAAGCTTAAAATTGCATTGTCTCAAAGAGGGGCAAAATGTAGACACCTAAAAATGGTCAACGCTTGCGGAGTCATACTTTAACATTGGCGCATTGCCTTATTTTAGGTTTTTGTGTCGCATTAACATTTCTTCTATGTTGCATACTTAGTCTTTATCATTTGCGAGCATCGAGTCCTTCTTCTGCTTTCCTCATTTTATCGCTTTTGAATTAGGGTTTTGTCCTCTTATCAATCTTATTGTTTTGAGATCGATTTGTCATCGATCCTCGTCCTTGTCAATCTCGTCGTTTTACGATCGATTTGTCATTGATCCTTGTCCTCTTCAATCATGTCAATTGGCACATATCAATTCGGTCTCTTTATCAATATTGGTCAATTTGTCAATCAATCTCAATTGTTTATCAATCAAATCAATTCAAAATCATGGTCGAATTGACATCAAATCAATCTTACATCAAGACCTAATTGTCATCCTTGCATTTCTAATTTATCTTCTAGGGTTTCATGATTTATTCATTTAACCTTGTTTGTCATTTTCTCTCCATTTTCCCTCTAGGTTAAATAATTTATTTATTTATCCTAAGTCTTCTTGTCACAATTAAATGTTTATTTAATTGGCTAATTAATTCCTCCTATTTTTGTAAATTAATTAATGAATGAGAAATTATTAATTAATTTACCTAATTTTCATCAATTTCCTAATTTCCAAGTCATTATTTCTAACCTAATTTTCTAATTTCTCCTAAATTCCTAAATGTCTATTTCTATTTCAAATTCAGGTCATAAATCCTTGCATAGCAATTTGTCATAAATTGTCATAAATTGTCATAAATCCTTGCATAGCAATTTGTCATACACTTGTCATAATTTTGCTATTCTTGATTTTAATTTCCATTCGAATCATTTTAATGCTAATCTGATCGTTTCTCCAATTTATCTATAAATTGGATGAATTTCTTCAATCAAGACTAATCACATTATCGAACTAATCACTTTTTTGAATCACTTTGTCGAATTAATCACGCTTCGAGTATTGTTGCGCTACTATCTGTTCTACTTGCTTTCATCTCATGTGTATGCACTTGTAGGTGAGATCCACAACAAAGCTATTTGAAGGAGAAAGAAGGACAATGGAGCCACATGAAGGAGACGTTCAAGTCTGCATTTGGTTTGCTTAATTTTCAAATCTTGAATGTTTTGTTTTCATGTCTTTATTGAGTGTGTTAGGATTGATCATTGCATTTGTGCTTTTGTGATTGAGCTATGACTAATGTTGAATTACTTGTGATGATTTCCAATTTCCTAGCTACACTATCATTCAATGACAATATAAACTGCAATCCAATCGAAATACATACAACAACGAATATAATTACACTCAATAGTTGATAACTAACCAGAGTCATCATGTAGTAAACAGAGAAACAACATTCAGATATCATACCTTCAGTCATAATTTTATGCATTATACACTGATAGAGTGCAATCACAGTTTATATGATTATTCCAGGAGTTGCAAACCTTAAAACAATCAAAGAGCAAGGATTAAAATCATGACAAATCTCAAAAGGACCATCCTAGTGTCAAGATAGCAATGAAGTCTTCAGAAACACATATATCAATGCAAGGAACCATATATATTCACAGTGGTGTATATGGAAAAGCAACACATTTTTGCCTAATCAGGTTTAACCATATAAATCAGAGTAGCCAATTGTCAGGGTATGTACAAGGAGAAATTATAACCATATCAAAATCTCAAGAGGCAGTGATTTAGCAAAGAACAAAGAATTAAATCTACTGAACATAGTGAAGACTACAGTAGAAGAGATTCCTGCTCGGTTGTTCTCAGTCAAATTCATAGAGGTATGAGTCTGTTAAGCTTAATGTCTACATGCAAAGTCACAAGAAAGTTATTCACAGTTGAGAAGACAATAACAGTCACCTCAAGGGTTTGAAAGATTGTCATACACTCTAAATATATTGGAGCAACATTCAGCAACAAAAGACCAATAGTCTACATTGTGCTTGAACATACCAAGTGACCCCAAAAGAGCAATAAGGTTATAATGGCATTGATAAATCTAAGACATTGAGTCTTAGAGTATAGTCCTCATAATGATAGTGCAAATAGTCTAAACAGAGTCATGATCCCAATATACTGCCAAGAGACCTGATATAAACATTTATTTACAATCATGTTTGGACAAATGAGGCATCTCAGAGTCACAACAGTGGGTCCACAGTCCTATGTTCATTAATTTTATAGTCCCATGTCTATCAAAATATAGAGGAATAAATATTGATCTGTCAAAGATATAAAGAAGCAAGTACAATGACTATTTCAAGCTTTATAGCAGCCCACCATAAGTTCCACATATTGGAAAATTACTATCGTTGAATAAAGAAAGGGACACAATCATATATAGTCTTAAAGACAACCAACAATGGCACAAGAAACAATAACATGGTGGAATAAATTCAAGACCTAGAAGTTGGGTGAAAGAATGAAGATCTTTAGTACAGTTACTAGCCAATTTATAAGCAACACCTAGTTCAGGGATACAAGACTCAGGGAGGTATCAAATAAGACAAATATAAACAAAGAGGAACAAAGAGTGAATGTTTTGTTACAAGTGTCACAGAGAATAGATGAATCAAAAGTCCTTGTCATAACATTCTACAAGATGATATCAACAAGATTAGTCAATGTATGATAGTGCAAGATATATATTTGACATAAATTCATCAAAATGAGTAACATCTATGCATTAAAGGACATAGGATATTCTCATATATACACCCAAAGATAAGTAGTCATCCATTAGCATCACTGTCAAAACCATGAATGATATGAGTTTAGACCTCCAAGGGTCATGGTCTATATTCAAAGGAAATATAGAAGCTACAACAAAAAAATTATTTTGACATTCAAAGCACAAAGTCAATGCATACAAAACTCTATAAGTGGTCATTAAGAATGTATCAGTCAAAGATAGTAGTAAATATAGGAATTGTTTGTGTTCATTCTAATAAGAGTTAATGGAGTTTGCATGTTCCATTAAAATTCCAAAAGCACAATGATACTGACATCACAATGCTTAGGATATAAGATAATATAAGGAATTGTGATAGTCAAACCAATGTATGACAGTGCTAGCAGTCATGGGAAAAGTGAAAAGAATAACAGTAAATACATAGTCATTGTATGCAGGCCATCAGACCACAAAACTATACAAAAACCATTACCAATCATGTCAATCTTTTAAGAGTAAAACTATACAAAAACCATTACCAATCATGTCAATCTTTTAAGAGTCTTGGGGAAGCTATTCACAATATTTGGAGTGAACAAAGATCAATAATGATTAACAAGGGCATGAATTGTTACAGTCTAAAAGAAGACTTTCACAATAAAAGACCAGTCCTTCCATAGTAGTAATGGCACATGGTCCTTACATGGTGGAAATAGCAGTCACAGTCATGTGCCCAAATAATATTCCAAGAGATTAGAATTTACACAGTATGAATGCATAAAGACCACACTACAAATTTGTGATTACAAATTCAAAACGAGGGTTTTAGACCAAGGGTAGTCTACTCTGAATATTCTTGTGTAATCGAGTAAAGATAATGCATATTAAGACCACAAAGAATGCATGAAGAAAGGGTTTTCTCTAAAACCCTAAGTGCGAAAAAAATAGAGAACAACAAAAGCAATGAAAAAGAAATATGCAAATATTTAGGGTTTTATTCTTTCATCATCTTTTTTATGCAAAGAAATTCATGCAAGATTCCATGAGTTTTTCTTTCCGAAGATAACAAAGGAGGAGAGAAAGCACATACCGTGCTAAGATCATGCAAAAGGTCTTGTTTCAAACCCAATCCAAGACTCAATAGAAGAATGCATGCTACCATTGTGAGATTCTTCTCCCAAAAGATAGAGTGCAAAAAATGAAAATCAACTGATTTCTAGGGTTCAAGATCTTTTGTTCTTCCATGCCCTAATTCTTTTTGGATTTTTATGGGCTTTATTCTCTCTTAAAACTGTTGTTAATTATTGTGTATGTGGTTGAGCTGTGGGCTCCCACAGTTAAGTTGTCGAGCCTAGGGCTCCCACTTATAATGAATTAAGTGTTGTGCAATATAACAAATGCAAGCTTCAAAGCTTGTATTAATATATTTTAATATATTATTATAAATAATACGTTAATAATGGTAAAAAACAAAGAAATAAAAGAATATCATTATTAATATACTAATATATTATTATATTATTATTTAGTTAAATAAAATTAAAAATAAAAGTAATATAAAGATTATTTAATCTTTATTTAAATACTTCTATTTAATTAAATAAATAATTAATAAGCTTCACAAAAGAGATTGTTTCTCCTTTTTTCTTTTTTTAGCATACATGCACAATCAAAAAAATTGTAAAATAAATATTAAGGTAGACGAGTTATAAATCTCCTTAATATCTATTACATAAGTGCATTTGGAGGAAAATATCATGCATCTATATAATAAATATTAAAAGGAAGTCTTTTTGGCTAACCTTAATATTTATTCTAAAATCTTCCTACCATGCACGTATGCTAAAAATAGAGATCTTCAGTGGACAAAAATTTCAAAGGGACTTTGAGATAGGTTTCCAATAGTTAGATAGCAGATTGGAGAGTCTTCAGATTGTGTATGCATGGACAAGTAGTTTAAGGCCATTTTGACACCTTTACATGTAGTTTTGGATCCATTTTTCAAGGCTTTTTCCTTGTGCTTGGATTTTGAACTTCAGTTCTTGGGTTTGGAGTGCAATTATTTTCTTTTAGGGTTTGCATGTCCTAATATTATATATAGAGGAAAGTTTGTTAGCTTTTTCCTTAGTTCTTTATTATTATTCTCATACTCATTGTAGAGAAGTCTTATTGTAGCTCACTTTTCTGTTTATGATAGAATTTTGAATAAAATCTTCATTTGCCTTCAATTTCAGGATTCATTTTATTTTGTGCATGATTGAGAGTATTTTATTGTGCTATGCTTTATAGCCTTTCAAATTCCGTCTCATACATAAGATCACAGTTTATGCTTTGTGTTAAGTTAATTCAATATTGTTGGGTTGTGAAAGGTCTCTTTCATGTCAATTGATTGAATTAAAGATCCTTTGCATGAAATATTTATGTACATAATGAATAAGGAGTTTTCATTGTGCAAATTGGTGGTTTTGAGGAAGAATTGTTGTCATTTTAGAAATCAACTTGGTGCATCACCTCCTAGAATAGTTTAAATTTTCAAAATTTCCAACCATTTCTTACTCTTTTCCATACCCTTCATTAGTTTTAGGAGATATTCAAAGGGAGCCAACCCATAACCCAGAGATTCATTTCTCATTTAGAGTTCACCCACAACTCGATATTTGTTTCCATGTTGCACAAGATCACTCAAGTACTGGTATTGATTTGCTTGGTGGAAGCAGGTGCATCCTTCGTGACAATAGTTCCCAAGAAAGAATGCACCACCATTAGTTCTCTTTCTATCATCAACACACCCTACCCAATCAACATCTCTATAAGCATGTAAGCTAAAGTCTTTTCCTTTAGGGTACCATAAAACATAACCTTTTGTATGTTGTAGATACTTGAAGATCCTTGTGACTACCTTCACGTGAGTTTCCTTTGGAGCAGCCTAAGACCTTGCAAACATGCATACAACATACATTATATCAGGCCTAGAAGAAATTAGATACAATAAACTTCCAATCATCTATTTGTACCTAATTTGATCTGCCAATGTAGATTCATCTACTCTTCTTTGTTTACACCCTGTCACCATGGGTGTGTCAGCTAGATTGCAATCTTCCATATGAAACTTATTTAACATTTCCTTCACATACTTGGTTTGACAAATAAAAATACCTTTGTCAGTTTGTGTGACATGCAAACCAAGAAAGAATGACAACTCACCAAGAATGGACATATCAAATTCATTTTGCATAGCTTCAACAAACACTTTACACATCTCATCATTACTTCTCCCATAAATTATATCATCAACATACACAACTATAATCAATTGATGATCTCCTTTAGATCTAATATACAAATTACTATTTGCAACACCTTTTCTGAACCCTTGCTATTGTAGGTATGAATCCAATCGTGCATACTAGGCTCTAGGGACTTGTTTTATCCCATACAAAGCTTCCTTAAGTCTGCATACAAAATTCTGATCTTTTGTAGACATCCAACCTTCTAGTTGCTCAATATATACTTCCTCTCCAAGATTACCATTTAGAAATGTAGATTTGGCATCCATTTGATACACTTTGAAGCTCTTGTAGATCAAGAATGCAAGAAACATTCTAATTTCTTTCAAATGTGCTACAAGTGCAAATGTTTCTTCAAAGTCTATGCCCTCAACTATGCATAACCCTTGCACACAAGTCTATCTTTGTTTCTAACAACTTTACCTTCTTTGTTTAATTTGTTTTTGAATACCCATTTGTTTCTTATTACATTATTGTTCTTAGGTCTAGGAACAAGCTCCCATGTTTCATTCTTCTCAATCTGATTAAGTTCTTCTTGCATAGCATAAACCCAATTCTCATCTTGAGTTTATTCTATGAAGGTCTTGGGTTCAACCAAGGAAAGGAAAGCGGAGCTTTTAGGTTGAGTATGATTTTTTATATTGATCTTCTTGTATTCTCATTGCAATATTTCTCCTTGTCTACACACCTAGATTTTATCACCAATAATCTTCTCTTTTGGATGGTCTCTTTGTACAAATTTTGAACATGTCTTTATTTCTTTCCTTGTTGGTTCTTGGACTATTGTCTTAGTATTAATTGGTTTAGGTTCATTTGAGTCATCATCTGTTGCTAGAGTACAAAGTAAATTGTCATCAAACTTTACATGTATGCTTTCCACAATTATACATAGCCTCATATTATAGCATTTATATGCCTTACTTCTTGAGAAATATACAAAAAAGTATCTTTCATCAGATCTAGCATCAAATTTTCCAAGATTTTCATCATCATGCTTTATGTAATGCTTACTTCCAATCACTCTAAAATGACTAAGTAAAGTTGTTCTTCCTGTCCATAACCCATAACCCATAAGGAGTTTTAGAGCTATCTGGTCTCAATTGTGCTCTGTTTAGAATGTAAACTATTGTATGAACAACATCCTTCCATATCTATTAGTTAATTTTGACTCATTCAACAGGGTTCTTTCCATTTCTTGCATTGTCCTATTTTTCCTTTCAACCACACCATTTATTTGTGGTGTTCTCACTACATAAAATTGTCTTTATACCATGTTTTCATAGTAATCCTCAAATTCATCTGATGTGAATTCTCCACCTCTATCAAATCTTAAACATTTCAATCATAGATTCATCTCATTTTCAATCATAGGCCTAAAAGTTATGGATTTCTCAAGTGCTTCTGATTTTTATTTTAAGAAGCACTCCCAAGTTATTCTAGTGAAGTCATCTATGAACAAAATGAAATATCTTTCACCATTCCAACCTTTTTCTCTCATGGGTCCATATAAATCAATGTGTATCAGCACAAGTGGTCTTGTAGTTGAATGCTCTTTAGTCTTGATGCTCAATTTTATTTGTTTGCCAATTTGACAATGTCTACATGTAGTGTTTGATGGCTTTGTGATAGCAGACATGCCTCTTTTAGGCTTCTTTGAACTAATTTTGACAAGACTGTCAAAGTTCATATTGCTAGACATGTGAATAATATTGTCATTGATGTCAAACTAGCCATCTGGTTTGGACTGAGTAGTGTATGAGGTCTGGACGTTGTTGTTGTATGCAAAGATTGTATGCAGTAAGTATGGATGTGTAGTTCAGATGTTGCGGTTTTGGTAATAAGTTATTGTGTAACATGAACAACCCTAGATGATGACTTTAGAGGTTTCATTGAGTTCTCATTGATCTTGGTATCTTGGTATTAGGAGTTCTCATTTATCCCGATATCTGTTATGTGTCTCGGTGTTAGCAATTTTGGTAATTATCTCTCTTCGAGTTTCATGTTGTGGTTTTCTTGGTATACGTGGATCCTACATTTTGGAGATATTGGGCTTGATCTTGTGATTATGGGTCAGTATTCTTGGGTCTGGATGACCCTATCCCTTTTTAGTAATCTTGGTATATGCATTGGCAATTAGAGTATGTAAAGGAAGCATGCAAAAGTCTTGCAGAGGCCAACATAAGCATATTGATAACGTGTTGGGCTTGGCCGACACATTATTTTGTATTCATGCCCTTTGGTATATATACATATACATATGTAGTAGCATAAAGAAGAGGCAAAAGTAATACTTTAATTATCCTTCTACACTTCAAGCTCTTCAAAACCCGGGAGGGTGTTCCCTTAACACTTCTGCAATCTCTGCACCACACTTGCAGACGACATTAAAACAAAGCAGATGGCCTCACTCCTAAAAGGGGGCTTAAACAAAGAGGGAGAATGCTATAGAGTGGCTAGCTCTCAGTGATCCTCAACCCGCTTTGGAGTGTGAGACTACTTTTTGACAAACATCATCATACACAAAAAATGAAAAGATTTTCTAGATATTATCAAAGCTATAGCAAGTTTTCAATGACTTATGAGTAAAGAAATATAATAGAAAAATGTCTGTAAGCAATGATCAGTGTCTTATCCATTGGGCAACTAAAATTGTAAAATGCAAGATAAAAATGCAATAGAAACCTTAATCTAATAGCTAAAGATCTCAAGATAACATTGCCTTACAATGTATCTCATTTGTCTATCCCAACCCAAAATACTTATCGAAATCCCTGTATAAGTCCCATTAGTCTGCAAATCCTATCTAAGAAGTTTAACCAACCCCTTAGGTCAGAGTGTAAGATAGAAGAAACTTGCATCACAACAATGCAACGAATGAGAAAAACCCTTTATTTTACTCATTCAAGAACATAACAGAGTCACACATTGGAGAAAATAAATTCGGACAATACTTTAATTCATTTAATAAGCTATTTTTTTGTTACAAATTATAATACATATAACTCCTTCAAGAAATTGCAAAAAACTAAGATGCAAAACCCATTTTATTGGCTCTAAAAATTCTTATTACAACCTACTCATTTCACCTAGACCTCCTATACATGACCAAGGATTTGGATCCAAACTTATGGACCAAATTTCTCAATCCCTGTCTCATGGCCTTGATTTCTCTTTTATAGAAATAAGGGAGCAACAAGATTCTGGCCAGAGGAGACACATGTCACAAGATTATAGGATCATTTGTTACTTTGTTACAAAATATTCCTCACAATATTCCAAAAGACTATCCACACTAGTGGTCGTGATTTAGTAGAACCCAAAATTCCCAATCGTATATCAATAGAAACAAAAACCTTTGACCCATGCCATTATCAATACAGATGCTTCCAAATGGATTGTGAGATGCATCATCTTTGTTTTGGAGAGCATTCCCCTTTGGGAAGGGGAATTAGATCCTGAGAAGAAGTAAAGTCACCCCTAAACTAGAGGAAGAGATTCAACCTTCATGCCCAGGATTAGAGAAAATGGAGAGAGGAGCTCATAGAGGAATATAAAGTGAAGGAAAGTCATTGCAGCTTCCATGCCCATGCTGAGATGATTGGCTACCACCCCAATCCCAACCTTGTTCTGCTTGTTTTCCTCTGTATGGCTCCTTCTTTAACCCTCTACCAATGGGTGACAGAGGAGAGACAGAGGATGAGTCCTCCAAGGCTTGTTCTGATAAGAAATTGGTTCCAAGCCTCCATCGACTATCCTCCCCATTTCCAAAACTCCATCGACTATAAGCATACTTATTCCTATAGGAAATCCATTCGGTATCACAGAGCTCAGTGTAAGATCATTTTTATTTTATTCAAAACCTTCTAAGAAGATAATGAATTATCTATTCTTTCTACCAATTGAGAAAACCACACAACCATATTTATAATAAAAAAACCTCTCTTGGCAGTGTTCACACATGGAAAAATCATCATTCCAATGCTTTTCTACTCATCCTACCAGCAAATGGATTCAAAAAGTCATATTCATTGAATCAAGAACATCATCAGACTCAAACTGCCAATTCACTGCCTTCTGACCCATTTTACTTTACGTGAACTATTTTGTTTCTAATTTCTTGATTTTTTGCCTCACTGTGAGAATCTCTAACAATACACATCCTATGATTTTGGTGACAGATCCTTGATCATCTCACTTCCAGCTCATAAATCATCCTTATCCCTTTTATCTCTTAGAGGATCTTGATTTCTTTATGTGGTGGCAATGAAAACTTGCAGAGTTGCCACCTCAGGTACTGCAAGCTTTGTCCTGCTAATACGACTCAAGCCAAGAAAATGCCTCTCAAATTGGCATTTTGAGAGTTGGTTGGAATCCACTTATCTCAACTTGTCTTTGTTTATTCCATGTTGATAGACCTATTTCCTTCTGCCTTTTCTTTCTTGTGTGAACAATAATGAAACAGTTTGAATCACTCATTTTGAAAACTTTTCTATTTCAACTATTGATTTGTCCTGCACAACATATCGCACGATCACCATCGGTCAATACTGATATTGACATTCCAATGTAGCAAGTGGGCCCATTAAAACTTGACAAAGCATTGCCAAATCATCCTTCAGTATCCGCTCTGTTAGCTGCCCTGCTTTCAAACTTGTTCAACCCACCTGGGACACATGGCATCATCTCGTGATGTCGCGGTCCTTAATCTCTCTACATCTTTCTATTGTCAATTAACACTCAATTTGGTTGGTTTCAATATGTTGTCATTGATGGAAACATGGCAACATGTTTTAGCTTCATATTTTGTTCTAGTTGATTACCGACAAACACTTCATCGACACTGACACCGACAAGTATCTTCACCAATTGGAAGGAATGCTTTAGGTAATGACATTGCAGGATGACATGGTTTATATTTAGGTTATTGGTATTGAAGGCGGCCATAATTTGGGAGATTCGCTATTGGCAATTGATTTTGATATTCATGTGTTTATGTTATTGAGCCGACATGTATATTCATATTGTAATTATCTTTGTAAGCTGACATAAGGCATGATGAATTGTAAAGGGTATATAGGTCAGTTGATTAGATCATTTTGTAATAAGCAAGGATATGGATATATAAGGTTATGGAATGTAATGGAGATGCAAAATATATGAGAGAGATCATGTATGTGAGGATATTTATGTAAGAGGGTGTTTCAGCAAGGGTTTAGGGTTTCAGACCAAAACAGACAGAGCTTGACTGGGACTATATTCAGGCATAAAAGATGCTATCATTGCAGTTCAATCATTTCTCCAGATTGTAGTCTATATTTGTATGTAGTCAGTGAGACTCCTTTTGTGACTGAGCAATGTGCTCTAGGCTATAAGCCTTCCTACAAGTTCAGGCCCCTATATTTTGTAACATCTCTTCATATGGCCAGTGGATTGATATTGTGGGTCACAAATCCCACTATGGTTTTTCCTCTTTAAGGTTTTCCACATATAATTCTTTGTGTTATGGTATTTATTTATGTGATTGGCTTATTGGTTGCTATACTTCTTTCAATCTTATATGTACCGATATACTGGTTGGTGAATGCATGTTTTAATAAGGTTAAAATTGATTAATCTGGTAGAACACTGATTCACCCCCCTCTTAGTGTTCTTGGATTCCAACAATTGGTATTATAGCCTTATGCCTCAGAGGAAGTTTAATAGCTTGAGGAAGATCCTGAATCCGGAATCTATGGATATGAGTTTGGAGAAGCAACGTGAGGTAGCACTTGAAGATCATGATGCTGAAAGGATGAAGAACTTGAAGTTACAAGATTAATTGAATTCTGCTAAGGAATTCATTCTTGTCCTACAGGAGAGGCTGTTATCTGTTCAAGCCAAGAGGAAGGAACTTTTATAGAATAAGGATAATGAAGAGAAAGATGCCCTTAATGAGAGATGTCTAAAGCTGAGTCATGAGAACATGGTCATGAGGAATGAAATGCAAGCTATAACTATAAGGACATCTAAAGAGATTGAAGACTGAAGAAAAAGGAAGAAAATCTTGTTGTATCTCTAAAAATAAATCTGAAGAATGTGGAAGGTTGGTTCATGAAAATGATATGTTGAGAACTAATTTAGTACAATCCCAGAGTAATGAACATGAACTTGAGAGACAAATGATAATTCTGAGAGATGATTTGACTATTGCAAGTGAGTATAAAGAAAAATTCAAGGTTAGTTCAACACAACTAGATGAGTTATTGAGAAGACAAAGGCAGAATGGAGATTCCAGTGGACTTGGATTTGAACAAGGTCAGAGTTTCGATACTGCAAATGATGATCAAAACCATAAGGTACCAGTAAGTTAGCTTAATGGTTACAAATTTAATGGTAGATGCTTCATTTGTAATAAATTTGGTCACATGGCTAGGCAACATAGAAATAGAGCAAATCATAACCTTGATTCTGCTCCCGGACAATGTTCTAAATGCAATAAGTATGGTCATAAGACAAAAGATTGTAGAATGAATGTTAAATATTATGCATGTGGAGAATTTGGACATATGGCTAATCAGTGCACGTTAAGCAATTATACTAGTTTTAACAAAGAAATTTAAAAGACCAATGTTACATGCTATGCATGCAATGAGGTTGGACATATTGCTAAGTTCTGGAGAAGCAAAAATCTACAGGTTGGTAATGATAGATGAAATGATAAAGGGAAAGAGAAGGTAAATGAAATCTGACAAGATCATACCAAGAAACGGGTTGGGAAGTCAGAAGAACAATCAATAGATGGAAATGCACTAGTTACTCAATCGACATAGGAGGTTGCTCCTGCACTGGCAGGAAGCTCATTTGGTAAATAAGGCAGATGCCTTAAGGGTAAGAAAAATTTATGAAGCAGGGAAACGGTAGTAAGCTTATCTAGCAGGGAAACGGTAGTAAGTCCATCATTGTTGTCAATTGACACCTCACAGGTTGAAAAGAAAAGCATAACAAAGATGAGTTCTACTGAGCTCATGATGATGGATTCATAGAAAATGATGAAGGAAGGATCTATGGACAAAGGCATTATTGATTAGTCTATCACTATTTTATATAGACTTGTCCTGGAGTACAAATTTGACAAAGAAGCAAGCCCATCCGACAAGCTTAAAGTAATCATAGAGCACATTTCAAAGGACTTTCAGTCTTTACAATAGATATCAAACTAATAGGCATTGGAGAGGTTTACACATACAAAGAGAGATACATTTGATCAGATGATTGAGTCAGAGGGGAAGGAGACTAATGATAAGTTGAAGTTGATAGATAACTCTTTGAGGAAATGTAATAAAATTTATAGAGTATGTTGTAACACAAGTTTACTTACTGCAAAGACAGATAAAAGGATTAAGGATATTCAAGAGGAGATTGTAGGTATAGTCAATTCTTTTGATGGATCAAATTCATTGACTACATCTATTGATGGTCAGATTTTGGTTTTGGAAGCCCAAGTTTTAGCTCTTGAGAGGGAAAAAGATAAAATCATACGGAGAGCCAGAAGTCTTAGAGGATTGGTGAGTCCCCGGTTGGATTCATTAAGTGTACATAAGGAGTGTATAGATATGGTTGGTAAGCTCACACTTAAAAAGATTAATGAGAAATATTCATATGCCCATATGCTAAATGAACTTGCATCTATTTCCGATACTTTCAAATTAAGTTGGGATACTTATCTAGAGCTTTTGGAGAAGGCCTATCTTAAAATTTTCAAATATATTCAGCTCCGGTAAAGTATTTTGGGACGTTCATTGTACAGTCTTTCATTCTTCATCCCGGTTTTTGGTATTTTGGGTATTTTTGGCATTGATGTCAAAGGGGGACTATAGGTGAAAAATATTCAGGAGATTTGAAGGTATGGAGTAATTTGTTCAGATGGATATTTAGTTCAGGGGGAGCAAGCTCAGGATGAAACCGACAGATGGAAACCATGATCATTTTTCACATGAGTGTTGCCATTAATGCCAAAGGGGGATATTGTTGGCAATTGACACTCAATTTGGTTGGTTTCAATATGTTGTCATTGATGGCAACATGGCAACATGTTCCGGCTTCATATTTTGGTCTGGTTGATTATGGACAGACACTTCACTAGCACCGACACTAACACCGACATGTATCTTCACCAGTTGGAAGGAATTCTTTGGGTACTAGCATTGCAGGAGGACATGGTTTATATTAAGGTTATCGGTATTGGGGGTCGGCATCATTTGGGAGATCTGACATAAAAAATTTATTTTGATATTCATGTGTTTATATTATCGAGATGACATGTATATTCATATTGTAATTATCTTTGTAAGTCGACATAAGGCATGATGAATTATAAAGGGTATATAGGTCAGTTGATTAGATTATTTTGTAATAAGCAAGGATATGGATATGTAAGGTTATTAAATATAATGGAGATGCAAAATATATAAGAGAGATCATGTATGTGAGGATATGTATGTAAGAGGGTATTCCAGTAAGGGTTTAGGGTTTCAAACCAGAATAGACAGAGCTTAACTGGAACTGTATTGAGGCATAGAGGATGTTATCATTGCAGTTCAATCATTTCTCTAGATTGTAGTCTAGATTTGTATGTAGTTAGTGAGACTCCTTTTATGATTGAGCAATGTGCTCTAGGCTGTAAGCCTTCCTGCAAGTGCAGGCCCCTATATTTTGTAATATCTCTTCATATGGCCAGTGAATTGATATTGCGAGTCACAAATCCCACCGTGGTTTTTCCTCTTTGAGGGTTTCCATGTATAATTATCTATGTTATGGTATTCATTTGTGTGATTGGCTTATTGGTTGCTTTACTTCTTTCAATCTTACATGTATCGGTATACTAGTTGGTGAATGCATGTTTTAATAAGGTTAAAATTGATTATTCTGGTAGAACACTGATTCACCCCCCCTCTCAGTGTTCTTGGATTCCAACACTTTCATCACAGGACTGCGAGGGTCGTCAGATCTACTTGTTCATTATTTGCAACTTACAAAGTCTGCCCAATACTTGTCATTATCCTTCGAGCATCTTTTCTACTTGGGTCATATCATCTTCGTCTATTCAAAACATGTGCAAATTCATGGGACCTTTAGTTTCTCAATATTTAATCATGGAAATATAAACTGAAATATCAAAGTTGAACTTAGGGAAAATGAAAACCCATAGAAACATTAAAAAGGGGGGCCCGACCATAATACAAAAGGCATAAAAAGGCCGATGGAAGATAACACCTAGCAAAAGAACGCGGTCCCTTTTTGACAATGAAACATACCCTCATGCTTAAAAATAAAAAGGTAACGCGAGTTTACAACAAGTTTGGGTTTTTTAAACAAAAAACTCACCTGCGAACACAAAAACCTAAAAACCCTAAACCCTGAGGGAAAAAATAGAGAGCAACAGTAATTCAGAATGACCAAAATCATGTCAAGAACACTACATTTTTTCATAGTCATTTTCAGGACTATCAGTGGCTCTAGTTGGGGATGATCATCACTCTGGGATGATACAAGGATCTAGAATCTTAGGTGGAGCAGACCAAAAGAGAACTACCTGGATAGGGTAGCCCAAAATAGGAAAGAAATCTAATCTAATATGTACAAGGCCTAATCTACTGCTCATGCAAAATAAATACTTCAGAAAGAAGTAAAATTCCAAGAACTGTCCATGAACAGGCAATTCAAGGACTACATCTGTCATTTCTTGGAGAAGATATGAAATGAAAATCCTCTCCCTACTTGCTTTGAATCAGATATGAGCCTGAGCATTTGAAATCAACTTACCATGCCTTCCTTTGTCTTCCTTCCTGTCACTCCATATCATGATCAAAACCTTTATCTGAAAACTCAACATAGTTGCTTCTTGTACAAGTTTCATGACTTGCATCTATAATTCATCATTTTGGTATTAGCTTCTTTTCTAGTTCCATTCTAACTCACCAAAGCTTCAACCCTCAACTGTATTGAGTTTTCATGTTATCAGCACAACTATTAAAACACTTGTACATGTCCATTGGGTTGAAAATTTAACCTCCTTTCCCTGCACCCTATGTGACATTCCGAAGAAACCAAACTTTGATCGATGGTCTAAGGCCATCAAAAATGAAACACCAATGTTTTCCCTTATCAAAAATTTGATTCTCATCCAATTAACGAGTTAAAAATATTACCATATACATGTTGACCATATTATAAAACATTTGCAAATTGTAAACCCATCTTGCATTTGATATCATCCAAGTCCCTTCTGATTAAGGAAACACTCAACTGGCAAATAATTAAGAAATCTAACTTGTATTCTTGCACATTGCTATCAACAAGGACAAATTAAATTCTTTGATCAGCTTGGATGGCCCCTTCCTTATTATAAATACCATCCCCATAGGTGTCAGAGATGCCTTCAACATTACCATCATAACCAGTCATGGAAGGAAATTGATCTTCATCGCAGGAAATTAATTCAACATTCACATTTTGGTCAATCTTCACTATTTCTATGTTTTCAACCTCCTCTTCATACAAAGGATTGGAAATTATATGAAAACCTTTCTCATAAATATTTAGGTAGAGCATAGGTTGATTTATATCTGCATCCTCATCAAAGAGTGTATTAAAAAATTCACTCAAACTACTGCCTACCTCAAATTCACAATCACCCTTATTAGGCATAAGGTAATCAGAATCTGACCTATAAAATTTTTTAGCATCATAATATTCAATGTTGTAACTCTCACAGGCTTCAACAAAATCATCATGACTGACCTGGGCTTTTCCTTTATCCTTTTCAACCACACCTGCTGGTTCATATGCATTTTCATTATTTGAGAATTCAGGAACAATTTGATCCACTGCATAAAGTTTTTCTTGTAATGGGACAGGTAGTATATTATTACTTATAATGATTGTTTCAAGCATATCCACCTGGACTAGCTCTTCACATTCATCACTATGAATATATTAACATGGCATAAGCAAAGGTTGAAGAATATTTTCTTCATTGGAACATACCATGAAATT